>NW_012115222.1:5176412-5221162 GCF_000951035.1 Colobus angolensis palliatus
TTCTTGGGCCGGGCGTGGTGGCTCACACCTGTAATCCCAGCAATTTGAGAGGCCGAGGAGGGTGGATCACCTGAGGTCAGGAGTTCGAGACCAGCCGGACCTACATGGTGAAATCCTGTCCCTAATAAATGTAAAAAATGAGCCGGGAGTGGTGGTGCATGTCTGTAATCCCAGTTACTTGGGATACCGAGGCAGGAGAATTGCATGAACTCAGGAGGCGGCGGTTGCAGTGAGACAAGATTGCGCCATTGCACTCCAGACTGGGCAACAAGAGTGAAACTCCATCTCTAAATAAATAAATAAGAAATGTATTTCTCTTTCAAAATTATTTCCTTTGAGCAGGAGTGGAGCCTGTGGTAGATTTCTATCTCCCTAGAGCGAGTCTTCAAGCAGGTTTCCTCTTTGTTAAGTGGTTTTGAGAGCAAGGCCAGGCATGTCTTTCCCTGGGGGTAGACCTGTGAAGAAGCTTCTTCCAAGGTGGGAGACTAACACTGTGGACCAGCCAGTTCTCACAGCAAGCAAAATGATATGAGTCAAAGCTATTCTCCCTATCTCTCCCTACAGAAAATGGGGAAAGGTATACTGCTGACAGGTTGGCCTTTCTTTCTCATGTTAGCGCAGGGAAGAGTCCTTGAGTCTTGAGATATCGAGGTGAGATGATCTTTATTTTCTAGAGTAAGTCAAAACTTACCCATTTTATATTTGCCTAGGCTGTGTCTGTAGGGGGTTGGATATGGAGGTGATCAAATACTCATGCTTATGTTACCATCTTGGCTTCATCCAAGGAAGAATCTGCCCCTGTCGCATGGTGTTAAGTAGAAAAGTGAAAAAAGAGGATATGCAATTAAAAAACAGTAACTATAATTTATTTTTACTTTTTCTGTTGAAGTATTTCATATATACTATAAGTTACACAAAAGCTTAAATATGTGGCCTGATTAATTTTTTACAAAGCGAACATGCCTGTGTAACCACCATTCAGGTGAAGAGACCTTTAAGAGTCCTGGCTGTTTCCTATGTGGCTCTGGAAATCCAGCCATCAGACTGAAAGAATCTTGGACTGGACTCCTGAATGATGACACTCCATGTAACGGAAGAGGGTGGTACACATGGAGGAGCAGAGAGGAGCCAGACACTGAGTGAAGACTTCTTGGAACTTCTAGCTCAGCTTCTTGCCAAATGCAGCCGAGTGAGTGACCAAACCTTTGCTACATGGAGCACAAAAACTGCTCAGCTGAGTCCCACTTGACTACCTGACCTACAGAATTATAAGAGGTGTATTCTTTTTCTTTGTATACATCGTTTTATTCTGATACCATCTGAAACTCAGAGAAAGGTTGCAAATCCAGTACAAAGAAATTGTCTTTATATCATTTGAGAGTCGAGTTGCTAACTTGCCCCACAACTTGGAATGTTTTATGAATTCATAACCACAGTACAACCATCGAAATCAGAAAATTAACACTGAAAATCTCCTTTACAGACAATGGATGCCACACAGAATCACTTGTTAAATTTACTTGTGACATCTCCTTAGACTCCTTCAGTACCAAACAATTCCTCAGTCTTTCTTGACCTCCTAGACCTTGATATTTTTGAGAATTACTAGCAAGTTATTTGGTAGAATGTTCTTCAATTTGGATTTGTCTGAGGGATCCTCATGAGTTCAGGTACTGAATCCTTGTCAAGAAGTAATGTTCTGTTCTTCCTGTATCATCCTATCAGAGGGTAGAGAACTTAGATTTGTTCCATTTAACTCTGATTACTTGATTAACGTGTTGTCTGCCAGGTTTCTCCACTTTACAGTTACTCTTTTTCCCTTTATAATTAATAAGTATTTGTAAAGTGGTACTTTGAAACTATATAAAGTTTCACCAAAATTCAGTTTACTAGTTTATGTTCCAAGCAGTGTTTATTTTCTTGTTAAAACAGACCCCCTTTAGGGCCAATGGAAACTTCCTTCAGATTGGCTTCTGTGTCCCTTTGACATGTCTCCATCATTTTTTAAGTATTTTCTTTCTCAGTGGCACAATAAAATGTTCCAGGATCATCTGTACCCTCCCTGTACCACCCTGGAATCAGCCATTTTTATAAGCAGTTCTGATTATTTTTAGGGAGAATAGTATTTAGGAGCCAACTTCTGGACACTTGGTGTACTCATTAGTACTGGGGAATTGCCATTCCAGGTCAGAATTAGGAAATGCATATATGTTATGTCTACATTTACTTTTATACACACTGAAATCCAGGGATTCACACTTGTATCTCTAACTGCAATCCAACACAAAATGTGCATTCTACTTTTCTTCCTTTGCATATCTGTAACTCTCTTCTCTGACAATGAGGAATCTGGCAGCCATCCATCATCATTAATATATTTTGTTGTTTGATTGATCTTCTGTTATGTAACCATCCTTTCACTGCCACTGCTGCATGTTTAGCTTGTTTAAGTGATAGCAATAAGGCCTGTATAGCAGAAGTGAGGGGAGCAAGAAGGAAGGTGGTATAAGATGAAATCAGCATTATATTTTCAACCTGAGGAAGCCGATTGAAAAAAAAGAAAGATAAAAGCATTATATCACTAGTATCTTAACAGTAAATCTTTGTTCTGATTCCAGAATGAAACAAAAGTAGCTATCATATAAATGTCAGTTAAATTTAAATTAAATGAAGGCTGATTTTATACATGGACTTTGTCTTCATACATATGCTGTTTTTTTCTGGTATTTTGTCTTTTGAACTACTTTTGTCTTATTCATCTTTGTATGCTTCATAATACACAGCAGGTACGCCATACATTTTTAATTATTTAATTAAAATTAAAATTTTTAATTTAAAAACGTAATAAATTTAAATTTGTAAAAGCACAGCCGAATATTTTTATTTTCTAAATAGATATTGACTGAATTTTTCATAAAGGAAATAATGATTTGCAATATTTCAGAGGAAATGGGATTATTTTTATATATCTTAAGATTTTCTTTTTAAGCAGTCTATTGTTTTAAATATGTAGCTTAGACTCTTAAAAATAACATTTCCTTCCCCTAATTACCAATGTATTTATTTTTTCCTATTTGGCAAACATTGATCTGAAGCTTCCAAAGTTTACAATAGAACTGAAATCAACCCACACCATTCCCAAGAATTAAAATTAACGTGGACTTTACTGCATTCATCGTTTTGGGTCTCTTTTCAGAACTATGTAATATCTTTTTCTAGAGTATAACAATAGGGTCTAGTCAGAAAATGGAAACCCCTTCAAGACTTATAAACCAAGAGACTTAAATATGAGAAACTGATTCCGTAGGTAATGGAGGAACTGAGAAGCTGCGCTATCCCAGCGGGTAGTGTGGCCACCAAGATATTAGCAGGGGCAATGCAGTGGGGAGCTCTTCCCAGAGTGTAGAGGCCAGAGTGCAACAGGGAACTAGCACCACAATTGGGACTGCCCAGTGAGTGCTAGGACCCCGGAGGGAAGGAATGTCCAGTAGGAGCTGCAGCCACGGAGGAGGCACAGTGACTGCTGGAGATATCACCTGAAGCACCCTTTTCCCTACCTTCCAGTCTTTTGCCACTGCCTCCCATTTGGATGAACCTAAGCAGTTAGTAAGAAATCCTGGGAAACACAGTTCTCTGTGATGCAGAACAGAGTAGAGCAATAGAGAGAAAGAGATGAGAACAAATGGCAAATGTGGCACATTGAGGTATTGTGTTCCTTAGCTTTCCATACCTCTAGTATGATTAAGCAATGACTGGGACTGATACTGGATGCTAAGGACAAAAGGGAGAAAAAGCCAAAGAAGGCAACTACAGAAAGAGGAATGTATGAAAGAAAAGAGAAAGGAGAACAATGAATTTCAAAAGAAATCGAAATAGAATTTTGTCTGGAGGCTTACCATACAGGTTAAAAACAAAATGAAAAATATACAATGTATACAAATAACCCTAGGGTGCTGCAGGAGATAGCAGATGCCATAAAAACAAACCACTCATGGCATTTTTGCCATCCAATCACAGTAACTTTTGTCTATCCACATTTTCATGTCTGATATAGGGCATCCTCATGGTTTTTGAATCCTCCCATCTACATCAAAATTATAAGGGTGTGGGGTGAGGAAGAAAATGCTAACATCTGTTTCTGTTTCAAATGCCAGTCATGTGACAGAGGTTACATGGCCTTATCCCTATAGACAAATTATGAAGTAGGGAGCCCTGGAACAGACGGATAAACCTCAATACTTTTATGTTGGAATGAGGGAAGGTAAAGGACCCTTTTGTAGCCTGCCACTTGAACCAGATTTTTCAAAATGGAGATAATTCATTTTCTACCAGAGAAATACCACATGTGGTAGCAGTCCTAGGATTTAAAACTCAGAGTCAGTTCCTAGTAAATAAAGCAGCAATATCTTCTCTCATTCTAAGAATTTTATTTAGTTTCATTCAGTCTTTTCTCTGTTCCTAATCCTTACAGCATTCTCAATATTGAAATTAAAAGTAGTTCTTTCTCTCAAAGTATGGGAGATCCATGAACTATGACCTTCTTTGCAAATAACATTTTATAAAATATGCTAATCTTGGGAAATTTGGAAGTATCAAAAAACCCAAAGAAAAGAAAATAAATAGTAATTCCTCCATTGTCAGTCACTATTAACATGTTGAGGTGCAACCTTCTAATTTCTTTTTTTTTTTTTGACATGGCCACTTATTTTAATAACAATGCATATACCATGATATCACCATGGAATGTAAATTCAGGATAGACAAGAGAATTTCACAAGTGCAATGGCATTCTGTAGTATATAAAAGTTTGCGTATAATGTCTGGTCAAGCTAGCCTGCTCATAAATCATTAATCAATTCCATTATAACTATTTATTTAGTTTAATGTTTACAATTCTTATGGAGAGGATAAACAACACACGCATTTTTAAAGTTTCTTCATTTACCTTTGCTTGAGTGCTTAAAATACATGCTTCTATTTCAAGATGACATTTAAAAAGTATTCTAATATAACAGCAGCAAAAATATAATTCTGCAATTACAAAAGAACTAAACTAGAATTCATAAATTGTTCTCATGCTTACAATTGTGATTCTTTAATAAAGACTATGCAGCTCTATTGTAAACTTTCTAGATTTGGTTTAAAAACACACACACATATATATACTTTAAGTTGTGGGAGGCTTTACAAGTTATATTCCACGCACTTTTTTGACAGAGTTCTAAGGCAGAATCCAGTCCACACGACAGGCAGAAAAAAGTCAAATTAACTGGGGCAAATAAGACTCATATAACATCCAAAATATGCGAGCTTCTGCAGCAAACTGGGAGTACTTCAGGGTTAGTCTGCTATCCTCTTTAGAACTAATTTAATCTAAACAGTTTAAGAAGCTGGACATTTCAACACCACCAAGTGGATTTAGGTGACATGTTTCTTTTGAGTTAACTTGACTCCCCCAAATGACTTCGTTAGTAAACCAGTGATTACTAGTAATTTGGTCACAGGCAAATCGAGCATAAAGAAAGGAAGCCGATATTCAAAATACCATGTTATCATCATCTGAACCTACTCAAATAGTTTATTTTCAACATTAATATGTAACTTCGATAATGAGATGTTTAAGTGAAGCGAGCTCCTCCAACAAGATCAAGACAGTATCTCTTCTTCTAAAGCTTAGGTTTTGCACAGAATTCCCGATACATGGAATAACCCATACCAGCAGTCATTGATCCTACAACAAAGCCTTGGGCTGCCACACGCATGTGGTTCAGATGAAGGGACATTTTATAATTTCCCCTGCTCTTCAATCTGTATAATCCATATGCAACGATTGCTGCAAAACCTACCATTACAATACAGACAAATGGTGCCTCTCTAGCTTTTCAAGTAAGTTTGGATGCCTGATCATCGTATGAAGAAAGGGAAACATCTGTTTCTGTTGACATAGTGATAGCTCGAAAAATCTCCCTAGAGTGAGGAAACCCCTCACAGGCCCATTTTTTTTATATTCATAGATTATATTTTTTAAAAAGTTTCAGGCAATCTCTTACATACTCTTTTGTCACCACCAATTTCTACTTCCTAACAGATTAAAAAGATCAATAACTTAAAAAATTTTTTTTTTGAGACAGAGTCTCTTTATGTCACCCAGGCTGGAGTGCAGTGGCATGATCTCAGCTCACTGCAACCTCCGCCTCCCTGGTTCAGGTGATTGTCATGCCTCAGCCTCCCGAGTAGCTCAGATTATAGGTGTGTGTCCACCTCCCGGCTAATGTTTGTATTTTTAGTAGCGTTGTGGTTTCATCGTGTTGGTCGTGCTGGTCTCGAACTCCTGACCTCAAATGACCCACCTGCCTTGGCCTCCCAAAGTGCTGGAATTATAGGCGTGAGCCACCATGCCCCACCAATAACTTTTTTATGTGATAAAATGCTTTCCTATCTCATGGGGCAGCAGAAGGTAGACATTATAGCCCAGGTAAAAGATCATATTTAAATTAATCTGTCAATATATTGTGACTCAAATATTCGGTGGATATATGCTGCCAAGGAGATTTTTCCCTTAGCTTTAGAATGGTCTCTTAGATTTAGAATCTACCTTTAAAAGTAAAGGAAATCTATCTCTTACTAGCTTTTTAATATATGGGATTCTAAGTGCCTATCCACTTGTCTGGATGTCTGCTCACCAGTTTTGTATTGGACTGACAGCAACTTGGGAGCATTGTGCTAAGGTAGCCCAGTTCCTAGTACAATGCCTAGAATAAATTAAGGGTTCAATAAATATTTACTGGCCTGGCGCGGTGGCTCACGCCTATAATCCCAGTACTTTGGGAGGCTGAAGCGGGTGGATTGCCTGAGGTCAGGAGTGCAAGTCCAGCCTGGCCAACATGGTGAAACCCCACCTCTACTAAAATACAAAATTAGCCGGGCAAGGTGGTGGGTGCCTATAATTCCAGCTACTAGGAAGGCTGAGGCAGGAGAATTGCTTGAACCCAGGAGGCGGAGGTTGCAGTGAGCCGAGATCATGCCACTGCACTTCAGCCTGTGTGACAGAGTGAGACTCTGTCTCAAAAATAAAAAATATAAATAAATAAATAAATAAATATTTACTGAAGGAATGAATAAAGCATTTCACTGATGTCACTGGTAGAAAGCGAATCAACCAACGACTGAGTTCTTACAATGCACCTGGTATTACACTAGATAATGGGGATGGAAGTAGGAATGAGGAACAAAAGAATTATAATTAGAGTACAATCCAATTGGAAAGAGAAAATATATGCAGATATAAAGTAAATAAAAATAATTAGGTAATTCATTCAGTTGACTCTAGTAAGTAAAATTTTCTATTACTTTCAACAAGCATTTATTAAATTCCAAGTTCTAATAATGTCTTTTCTTAGTTTTTCACTTAGCCTACATGTTATTCCATTTGTATTTATTCATTTAAAAATGTGTGTTCCACCTTCCAAAAACCTGGATTAACTGGTGTGATTTGTTCATTGAGTATAAGTCATGGCACATAAAACTCATTTCTTTTTTTCATAGCATTGCTAAGTTAATATGATTATAGGAAAGCTATAGACATAATAATTTTTTTCTCCAAGGACTTTGGCACAGAAAATATTCTTGTGAATAAGATGGTTGAAAAATAGGAATGGCAATAAATTTTAGGCGGATTTCAATCTAGTTGTAGAATGTGCCCAAGCATGTGATTAATGGTTGAGGAGAGAGCTTGCAAAAGTCTCTCAACTTCCACAGTAATCTATTCAAGGCACTTTAATGTTCAACAATCTTTATAAATGTCCCTAAGAATTGGGAGGAATGTTTGTACTTTTAAGATGACACAAAGTTTATAGGGATGACAAAAACCTAGTTTTAAAGTGATTTCGATAGACTGAAATATTAAGCTAAATTTTTTAAAAAGAAATTTAATAGTCCTAAATATAAAGTCCCACATATATGTCTAAAAATAACTCACCATCATAGCCAGGGGAAGGCCTGGCTTGATAGAGACTAGGTTAAAAAAAAAAAAAAAAAAGCTAGTAATATTCATTTGTTTGTTTGTTTGTTTTAAATAAAAGGGAATGCAACAGCCACACTAATATTTTTTAAAGAATGCATTAGAAAAGAGGGAAAATAATTTGTTCTCTGTTGTTTTAGAAGCTAATAGTAGGACTAAGAAATTTATGAAAAAATAAGTGGGTTTTATTGTTGTTATTGTTGAATGTAGTAAGACATTACTATAGTTATAGCCATCCCAAAATGGAATGGACTGGCTTGAGTATAACTACTTGTCCTTCCTGACAATATTTTAGCAGAAACTGTATGACCATTTATTGGAGAGATTAAAAATTTCAACTGTACTTTGTAGAAATTGGATTGGCTAACATATTTAACTATTAAGCATCATTAAAGCTTGGAGCAGTGGTTTATGTCTGTAATCCCAGCTACTCAGGAGGCTGAGGTAGGAGAATAGCTTGAGGCCAGGAGTTTGAGGCTGTAGTGAGCTGTATGATTGTACCATTGTACTCCAAGTTGGGTAACAAAAGGAGAACCTGTCTGTTAAGAAAAGAAAAAGGATAATTAAATAAAGCTTTATCTTACATGTGGTAATGTATTGCTTGGTCAAGCAAACTGATTTAAAGAGAAAGTTTTCAATGGTATAAAACCTTGCAGGATCAAGATCTGTGAGGAGGAGAAAGGCCCTTTTTAGGATTGCTTTTTCCCTTGGTGTGCTTGTCACTTCTGAAAGTGGAAGCAGCAGCCAAAGGGTGCAATGCTTAGCAGAGTTTTCAATATTTCATGGTACAAGAAAGACAAAAATTGGAATCCCAGGCCCAAGAAGGAGGAGGAGAAGTCCAGTAAACACTAGGCTTTTGAATGAGACCTGACAGGCTCTATTCTAGAAGTAAAGGTAGATCAGAAAGAGACCAGACCTCACAAAGGCTGAAGCCAAACACTGAATAAACTTAAATCCTAAATGAATTAAACTGATCTTCCCTAGCTTTCCTGTTTGTCAGGAGCAGAAGGAGATCACCTGTGGAAAAAGATAATGTCATCTCGAGCCTCAAAATTAATTTTTTGCACAATTTGTAATATACAATTTCTGACACAGAATAATAAATAGCCAGACATACAAACCAAGAGAGGTGAGCTGTCATTTGAGGCTGCAATTTTCCGTATTCAATTGCTTTTTTGTTGTTGTTGTTTTCTTTTTGTGTGTGTGTGTGACAGAGTTTTGCTCTTGTTGACCAGGTTGGAGTGCAGTGGTGCAATCTCGGCTCACCGCAACCTCTGCCTCCCAGGTTCAAGCAATTCTCCTGCCTCAGCCTCCCCAGTAGCTAGGATTACAGGCATGTACCACCACGCCCAGCTAATGTTTCTCTATTTTTAGTAAAGACGGATTTCTCCATGTTGGTCAGGCTGGTCTCGAACTCCTGAGCTCAGATGATCCACCCAGGTTGGCCTCCCAAAGTGCTGGGATTACAGGCGTGAGCCACTGCACCCGGCCTCAACTGCTGATGTTAAAACCAAAATAGGAACTAAAAGTCTGCCCAAAATAACAGATAAAAACAATAGAAAGAAAATGTCAGATGGAGAAATTTGGCAAAGAACTAAAAATAAACATAAAGAATCAAATGGGAAATTCTAGAACTGAAAAAACCTGAAATTAAGAATTCAAAGGATGGATTTAACAACAGAATACATAAGTGCAGACAGGATTAGTGAACTGAAATACAGTTCAGAGGAAAGAGACAGATTGAAGATGGAGAGAATAAAAGAGGGGGAATACCAAAACGAGCGTAAAAAACAAATGAGACTCACTAAAAATGTCTAACCTACATATAAGTGGAGATGCACATGGAGAAGAGAGAGAAAATGGGCAGATGCAATATTTAAAGAGATAATAGCCAAGGATTTTCCAAAACCAATAAAAAAATTGAGCCCTGTACAGGCTGAAGAAATATTGAGACTCTTAAACAAGATAAATACAAGAAAATCACACCTAAGCACCTCAGAATATAACTGCTGAATCTCAAACACAAAGGGAAAAACCATACGAAAGAAGTCAAATAAACCCAGATGCCTGCAGTAGAGCACCAATGTGACTGACTACTCACTCACAACAGAAACGATGAAAGCCATAAAACAATGAATCATGTCTTCAAAATGATGGTGGGAAAACCTGCCAACCTGGACTTCCACATCCAGTAAAAATATACTTTAAAATAAATACTAAAGCCAGGCACAGTTGCTCACATCTGTAATCTCAGCACTTTGGGAGGCCAAAGTGTGAGGATCACTTGAATCCAGGAGTTTAAGATCAGCTTGGGCAACACAGTAAGACCTCATCTCTGCAAAAACTAATCAACCAACCACCCAACCAACCAACCAAACACTAAATAAAAACTTTTTTTTGAATACGAGAAAACAAGAAACCAGCAGACAACAGTAAAGGATGTTCTTAGTATAGAAGAAAAATGACCTAAGATAGAAACTTTAAAATGAGAGAACAAATATAAGAATGGAAAGGGTAAATATTTCAAAAAATATAAATCAATATTGACTATATGAAATAATCACAATGCCTTGAAAGGTTTAAAAATATATCTAAATTGCCCAGGTGCGGTGGCTCATGCCTATAATCCCAACACTTTGGGAGGCCGAGACGGGTGGATCATGAGATCAGGAGTTCAAGACCAGCCTGGTCAAGATGCTGAAACCCCATCTTTACTAAAAACACAAAAATTAGCCAGGCGTGGTGGCACGCACCTGTAATCCCAGCTACTCGGGAGGCTGAGGCAGGAGAATTGCTGAACCCGGGTGGCAGAGGTTGCAGTGAGCCGAGATTACGCCACTGCACTCCAGCCTGGGCGACAGAGCAAGACTCCATCTCAAAAAATAAAATCAAAAATAAAAATGTATCTAAATTAAATTACATGATGATAGCAGCACATACAGCAGTAAGAGGGAAAATGGAGACCAAGTGTTCTAAGGTCCTTTCACTGTTTAGGAAGAAGTAAAAGTGATAATTGGAATTAAACTTAAAAAGGTCAATAGTGACTCATCATCACTAATCATTGGAGAAATTCAAATCAAAATCGCAATGAGCTACCCCTTTACATCCATTAGAAAGACTATTATTAAAACAAAGACAAAAACCAGAAAATAACAACTGTTGGTGAAGATATGGAGAAATTGAAATCCTATGTAAAATATACATAACATAAAATGTACTGTTTGAACCTTTTTTTTTTTTTTTGAGATGGAGTCTTGTTCTGTTGCCCAGGCTGGAGTACAGTGGCGCTATCTCGGCTCATTGGAACATCCACCTCCTGGGTTCAAAGCAATTTCCCTGCTTCAGCCTCCCTAGTAGTTGGGATTACAGGTGCCTGCCAGCACGCCCAGTTAGTTTTTGTATTTTAGTAGAGATGGGGTTTCACCATGTTGGCCAGGCTGGTCTCCTCAAGAAATTCACTTGCCTCTGCCTCCCAAAGTGCTGGGATTACAGGCGTGAGCCACCACACCCAGCCTGAACCATTTTTAAATAAACAACTCAGTGACATCAAGTACCTTTACATTATTGTGCAATCATCACCACCACCTGTTTCTGGAATTTTTCATCTTTTAAATTCGAAACTCTATACCAGTTAAACTATAACTCTCCATCCCCACTCCCCGCTATTCTTTGTCAACCACCATTCTTTGTTCTGTGTCCGTGAATTTACATTGGAAATATAAAAGGGTGCAGCCACTATGGAAAACAGTATGGAGGCTCCTAAAAAAATCAAACATAGAATTACCCTATGATTCAACAATTCCACTTCTGGGTGTATATCCCCAAGAATTAAAAACAGACATCTCAAAAAGTTAATTATACACCCATGTTCATAGCAACATTATTCACATGAGCCAAAAGGTGGAATCCACCTAAATTTTCATTAACAGATAAATGGATCAGCAAAATGTCTATATATACAATGGAATATTATTCAGCCACAAGAAAGGATATTCTGACACATGCTACAATATGGATAAAACTTGAAGACATTGTGTTAAATGAAATAAGCCAGCCACAAAAGAGTATATGCTGTGTGCTTCCACTTAATATGAGGCAACTGGAGTAGTCAAATTCATGCAGACAGAACAAACAATGGTGGCTGTCAGGGGATAGGGGACTGGGGACAGAGAATTATGGTTTAACTGGTACAGAGTTTCAGATTGAGAAGCTGAAAAATTCCGGAGGTAGGTAGTGATGATGGTTGCACAGTAATATGAATGTACTTGATGTCACTGAACTGTTCATTTAAGAATGATCTAAAATGGCAAATTTTGTTATGTGTATTTTATGCCTTTTTTTTTTTAGGAAAGTCAACAATACATGTTGGAATCTGTCGTGCAACTGCTACAAGAATAGTAAAAGAATGTATAACAAGCAAGCTATTAGAGGTGAAAAATCAAATAGAAAATAATTCCTTTTTACCTGTCTATGTATAATGCAATAAAAAGTTATTAATAAAAATGTATTCAGGTGAAAAATATACTGAAAATGTTCACTAAAATAATAGCAAAAATTGTGTGTGAGCACATGAAGATTGTATGAGGTGCGTTGACCTCAGTTTTCTAAATTCTCTGTACTATGGCTATTGGCTCATAATATACTGCTTTGTCATAAAACCACCTCTATAATATAAAAAATTCTGCTTAAAAAAGTGATTTACTGTTTCAAGTAGCTATCAGATATGAGCTGTTTGTGAAACAATTATTAAAAGAACCACTAACAGAAATCACAGCTTCTATCAACTTAGAAATCTTTCAAAACAGAACATTTCTGCTTTTCCTAACCATAGTTTGGCATATGTGTCACTACAGCAAGTTGTACTTAGGCGTTTTAGATAAAAAGTAGGTAACTTATCCGGATAATTTACTCATAATATGTTCACTTTCTGCAAAAGCTTAACCAATATCTGATCAGTACTTGGATGAAAATTAAGTCCATGTAGCAACACATTAGCTACAAAAGGACAAGTTCTTGTTTTGTCTAATATAAATTCTCTGTTAGTTTTCAGTTGCAGCACAAAAAAATGTTCAGTTTGTTCTAGAACAAATTATTCTCTGTAAAAAGGAAACTGAAAATGAGTCGGGCGCAGTGGCTCATGCCTGTAATCCCAGCACTTTGGGAAGCCAAAGCAGACAGATCACTTGAGGTCGGGAGTTTGAGACTAGCCTGGGGCCAACATGATGAAATCCTGTCTCTACTAAAAATACAAAAATTAGCCGGGTATGGTGGTGTGTGCCTGTAATTCCAGCTACTAAGGAGTCTGAGGCATGAGAATCGCCTGAACCCGGTAGGCAGAGGTTGTAGTGAAACGAGATCGCATCACTGCACTCCAGCCTGGGTGACCCAGTGAGGCTCTGTCTCAAAAAAAAAAAAAAAAGACTGAAAGCGACAATGAGCCATTATAGATTAAAGCATAGCATTTTGTGGCCTTTTTCTTCTCTCATCAATCTTTCAAAAAATTTTTTTTCACCTGTAATCCCAACACTTTGGGAGGACAAGGTGGGCGGATCACGAGGTCAGAAGTTCGAGACCAAGCTGGACAACATGGAGAAACCTTGTCTCTACTAAAAATACAAAAAATTAGCCAGACATGGTGGCAGGTGTCTGTAATCCCAGCTATTCAGGAGGCTGAGGCAGGAGAATCACTTGAACCCGGGAGGCGGACGTTGCAGTGAGCCGAGACCGTGCCACTGCATTCCAGCCTGGGTAACAGAGTGAAACTTTGTCTCAAAAAAAACATATTTTTAACTTATGGGCACATAGTAGGTGTATATATTTGTGGGGTATATGAGATGTTTCGATACAGGCATGCAGTGTGAAATAATCACATCATGGAGAACAGGGGTTCCATCCCCTCAAGCATTTATCCTTTGTGTTACAAACAATCCAATTACACTCTTTCAGTTATTTGCAAATATGTGGTTAAATTATTATTAACTATGGTCACCCTGTTGAACAATCAAGTAGTATGTCTTATTCATTCTATTCTTTTGTATCAATTTCTCTCCTCAATCTAATTCCTTTCTCTTCTAATAATATGTTTTGATTTCACTTAAAAAGGCAGTCTTCTTTTTCTTGCCCGATCCAACAAAAGGATTGCTTGTAACACAAAGCTGTGTAAATTATTGGGGGAAGATGATAACTACTCAATAAATGATCTTGGGACAACTGGGCGATTAATATATTTTTAAAAACTACTAGATCTCTCCAGCAAATCTTACACAAAAATCAGTTTCAGATGGGATTAAAGATTTCAGTATGAAAGGTAAAATCCTTTTCTTTTGTTTTTTGAGATAGAGTCTTACTCTGTTGTCCAGGCTGGAGTGCAGTGGTGTGATCTCGGCTCACTGCAACCTCTGCCTCCCAGGTTCCAGTGATTCTCCTGCTTCAGCCTTGTGAGTAGCTGGGATTACAGGTGCATGCCACCACCCCTGGCTAATTTTTATATTTTTAGTAGAGACGGGGTTTCACCATGTTGGTCAGGCTGGTCTCGAACTCCTGACCTCATGATCTGTCCGCCTCGGCTTCCCAAAGTGCTGGGATTATAGGCGTGAGCCACCATGCCTGACCAAAAGGTAAAATCTTAAAACATTTAGAAGAAAATATAGAAGAAAATCTTTATGACCTTGAAAAGATCAGGTTTTCTTAAGACATAAACACCATAAATTACAAAGAAAAACATTGATAAATTTGACTATATAAAAATTAAAGGCAGAGTGCAATGGCTCACATCTATAATCTCAGCACTTTGGGAGGCTGAGATGGACAGATTGCTTGAGTTCAAGAGTTGGAGACCAGCCTGGGCAACATGGCAAAACCCCAACTCTACAAAAAACACAAAAATTAGCCAGGGGTGGTACCATGTGCTTGTAGTCCCAGCTACTAGAGAGGCTAAGGTGGGAGAATGGCTTAAGCCTAGGAAGCAGAGGTTGCAGTGAACCGAGATCGTGTGCACTCCAGCCTAGGCAACAGAGCCAGACCCTGTCTCAGGAAAAAAAAAAAAAAAATTAAAAACATCTATATGACAAAAGATAGCACAAACAAGTTAAAATACAAATGACAACCTCAGAGAAGATATATACAACGTATGTGACTAATAAAAAATTGGTACCCAGAATATTTCAAAACAAATCACCCAGTAGAAAATTAGGCAGAATACATGAGCAGCCAACTCATGAAAATGAAATTAAATGGTCAATAAGAAAGATGATCAGCCTCACTAGTATAGTCACGTGCTCCATAACAATGTTTTGGTCAACAATGGACCACATATATGACGGTGGTCTCACAAGATTATAATGGAGCTGAAAAATCCCCATTGCCTAGTGACATTGTAGTTATCCTGATATAGTCATGGAAATGTCATAGCACAATGCATTACTCACATGGGTGTGGTGATGCTAGTGGAAACACACCTACTATGCTGCCAGTCCTCTAAAAGTATAGCAAATGCAATGATGTACAGTACATAATACTTGATAATGATAATAAATAACTGTATTACTGGTATACATACTTATGATGGTTTGGATCATTATTTTACAGTGTACTTCTTCTACTTATTAAAATAAAAAGCTAACTGTAAAACAGCCTCAGGTTGGTCCTTCAGGAGGCATTCCAGAAGAAGGCATTGTTATCATAGGAGATAACAGCCCCATGCATGTTGTTACTCCTAAAGACCTTCCAGGGAGCAAGATATGAAGGTGGAAGGCAGAGATACTGAGGAACCTGACTGTGTAGGCCTGGGCTAATGTGTAAGTTTGTGCCTTAGTTTTTCACCAAAAAAGCTTAAAAAAATTAAGATAGTTTACAGAATAAGGACATAGGGAAAGAAAATGCTTTTGGACAGATGTACAACATGTTTGTGTTTTAAGCTAAGTGTTATTGTAAAGAGTCAAAAATTTTAAAAGTAACAAAGTTACAGCAAGCCAAGTTTAATTTATTACTAAAGAAAAAAAATTTTAAATAAACTTAGAGTAGCCTAAGTGTCCAGTACTGATAAAGTCTACAGTGCTGTACAGTAATGTCCTGGGCCTTCACATTCACTCACCACTCACTCCCTGACTCACACAGAACAACTTCCAGTCCCGCAAGCTGTATTCATGGTAAGTGCCCTATACAGGTATACCGTTTTTTTATATTTTATACTGTACTTTTACTGTACCTTCCCTGTGTTAAGATATGTTCAGATACATAAATACTTAACATTGTGTCACAGTTGCTCACAGTATTCAGCACAGCAGCATGCTACACAGGTTTGTAGCCTATGAGCACAAGGCTATACCATATAACCTAGGTGTGTAGTAGGCTATGACATCTATGTTTGTGTAAGTACATTCTGTGATGTTCACACAACTACAAAATTGCCTAAAAATGAGTTTCTCAAAATGTATCTCCGTTGTTAATTAACACATGACTGTAATTAGGGAAATGGAAATTAAAGCAATAACAAATGAACACTCTCCAAGTTGGATTGGCCAAGGAAACTTTCACTTAATACTGTTTTTGATCTACTCTGAAGTCCAAAAATCTGTAGTTGTTTCTTTCCCTTTATCTTATTTATTTATTTATTTATTTTGAGACCAAGTCTCGCTCTGTCGCCCAGGCTGGAGTGCAATGGCAAGATCTCGGCTCACTGCAACCTCTGCCTCCCAGGTTCAAGCAATTCTCGTGCCTCAGCCTCCCAAGTAGCTGGGATTACAGGTGCTCACCACCATGCCTGGCTAATTTTTGTATTTTTAGTAGAGACAGGACTTTACCATGTTGGCCAGGCTGGTCTCAAACTCCTGACCTCAAGTGATCCGCCCACCTCAGCCTCCCAAAGTGCTGGGATTAAAGGCACGAGCCACCGTGCTCGGCCCTCTTTATCTTTTATATTATATGTGTGGATTTATGACTTTAAAGTTCATACATGTATGTACATATTTTCTCTGATTCTAGTTTATTTGGGAAGAAGCAGCTGTAAAAGTACCTTTAATCTGCTATTTTAACTAATTAAATAATTACACTAATTTAGCAAAGTAATTTATTCATGAGTAAGTTTTACCCTTAAATAAAACTAATTTTAAATGTAAAATTTATCTTTAACATAACCACAATACACCTATCACCTATTAAAATATTTAATAATTTCTTAATATCAGTATCATAATATCACAGTTAGTATTTGAATTTCCAATTGTCTCACATATTTATTAGAAAATTTTAGTAGTTAGTACAAATCAGAATCTAAATAAAGTTTACATATTGGGAGTGGTTGGGGTATCTTTTAAGTATCTTTGAAGCTATTGCTTTCCCCTCATCTCTGATTTTTCTTTTGCTAGTCTGTAGTGTTTTTATTGCAGTTATTGAAAAAACAGAGCTCTTTGTCTTTTAGAATTTTCCACAATACGGATTTCATAGAATGAATGCATCCCTGTGATATAGGTGAGATTTCCTCCATCCTCTGTATTTTCTATAAACTGGTAGTTGGATCTAGAAGATGGATCAGATTCAGGTTCAGTTTCTTTCGGCTAGACATCACAGTTGGTTTGTGCTCTTCCATCAGGAGGCACACAATGTCTGTTTCTCTCCTTTTGTGATGTTAGCAGCAGTTGATGAGAATTAAATCCATTATTTTATTACAAATTGAAAAATGGTTATATTTTCTCAGTTCTTCTTCATTTATTATCTGGAATACTATAAAGAGAAACTTCTTTCACTTACTGTTTGAATAACCAACAGTAATAGTTTGTATTTTAAAAAGCAGGATATGCACATTTGATGTGTTTTTCAATCCATTGGGGTAAATATCCTTAATGATAATCAAGCATTTCCATCTTTGCTAGTGGGAACCACTTCAAGCTGGCTTCTGTGTTCTTTCGACACAGCTCTAGCTGTTCTCCAAAGACAAGATTTTCTAGCTTTGTCTTGTATATTCCCAATCCATTTTTCTTAAAATCAGCCCCTTCTCAGAGAGTTCTTGTTTCTTTCAGTAAAAAATGGTATTTGGAGACCACAGGTAGGATACTAGCAATGCTTATTGTTACCGAGTCGGTCAATATATTTAGACCTATTCAGGAGACAGCGCTAAGTAGCTATTTTTAATGAAATATTTTATATACACCAAAATGGATGTGTAACACAGACAGAGTTTAATCTTTGAGTATTCCCATACCCAGGTAATAGCCCTTTTCAGTTTTGCTTATCATTCCCTTACTTATTACATATGCTTAAACAATGTGCTATTTTTCATTTTTTGAACTTTGTATAAATGGAATCATACTACAGATATACTCTGTGACTTTTTATTTTGTTTGTTGTGTTTTTCGTCAACATACTTGCCCAAGTTAAAGCACTCATTCCGCACTATAAATATATCATAATCTATTTAATCTATTCTCCCAAATATACAAATTTGGGTCATTTCCAGTTTCTTGTTCCAGTGAACAAAGCAATTATGAATTTTTTGTGTATGGTTTCCTCGGTGCACATGTGCACAAGTTTCTTATTTGCTATAATTTAGGGGTGAAATTTCTGGGGTATAAGGTCAATCTAGCTTTTGTCCCTTCAACGACACAGAAACACCTTTGTCAAGGTTACCAAAGGCCTCTATAGTGCCAGATGAGCAATGTTCCGTTCTCAATAGTATTCAATGCAGTTTTTCCCTCCTTGGTTCACATTCCACCTCAGTGGTTCTCAGGCACCACACCCCTGACATAGCTCCCATTCTAAAGGCAGCTTCTCCTCGCTATATTTTACCAACTCTCCTAATCCTCTCTATCCTACCTCTTAAAGTCAGAGCTCCTTGAAAGTACTTCCTGAGTGCTTTCTTTTCTCAACTTTATCCGCACTTTCTCTAGGAGAACACATCATTACCATGACTTCAAATACCATTTGTTTGTTTCAGACCCTAATTCTATTGACCCTCAGCTTTCTTCTCTGAACTCTATTTGTGTAATTAATTGCTCAGATGACTCAGAGTCATCTCAAACTTAACATGTTTAAAATGGAATTTAAAATTTTTCACCATACATCCATTGCTAACTCTAGTCTCCTGACAAACAGCACTATCAAACTCTCAGCTACTAAAGCCAGTAGCCTGGGACTAACTCTTGATGCCTTCCTTTCCTTCACCACTCTATCCAGTCAATTCCTTACAGTGTCCTGTTGGCTTTACCTCTAAAATATATCCTGAATCTGAATGTCTCTCCACTTCGACTGCCACCAACATAACTCGAGCTATTATCTTTCACCTGAGCTTTGACAATGATATTGTAACAGATCCTTCCACTTTTATTTTGTTATCCTTAAATCCAATCTTTCTATAGTGACTAAAATGAAGTTTCCATTTATCAATCAAGCTCTCCCGTAAAGATTTCTGGCTGGGCACAGTGGCTCACGCCTATAATCCTAACACTTCGTGAGGCCAAGGCAGGTAGATCACCTGAAGTGAGTTTGAGACCAGCATGGCCAATATGGTTAAACCCCATCTCTACTAAAAATAAAAAAATTAGCCGGGCATGGTGGTGGGCGCCTGTAATCCCAACTACTGGGAAGGCTGAAGCAGTAGAATCGCTTGAACCCAGGGGGCAGAGGTTGCATTGAGCCGAGATCGCACCACTTCACTCCAGCCTCAGCTAAAGAAGGAGACACCGTCTCAACAATATAAATAAATAAATAAATAATTAAAAAATAAAATAAATAAATAAATAAAAATAAAAAAAGGCTTCCAAAAGTTTCCCAAACTCTTATCGATGCTTTTGCAAAAGTCCATTCATTGGCAAAGAAATAAATTTAGTGGATATTGATTAGTATTTTAAAATGAATAGAAAAATATCACAGGCATTACACATTGTAAGGGTAGGATTTTCTATGTAAACATTTTGTTTTATTTGAGTACTGGGTGAGACATAAAATATATTTCCTACTATGAGCCATGGTCAAACATGTTTGAGAAAAGCTGCTCTACATGATCTGTCCCCATCTGCCTCTCTAACCTCACTTCGTGCCACCCTTCCCAGGGTCTGACGCCATGGCTATACAGGGCTACTGTCAGTCCTTCCATAACATGGCAAGACCTTTGCCTTGTAGGGCCTTTGCACTTGCACTGCCTCTGCCTACAATGCTCCTCTTGCCAGGGTTCCCACGGATGGCTCCTTTTCATCTTTCAGGTCTCAATTAAAAGTTCCCAACCCAGAGAGAACTTCTCTGACCACCCTATTTATTTAGTTCCCCTCTGTTATTTTCTGTCTCAGCAAATTTTTGTTTTCTTCAAAACACTAATCACATTTGTAAAAATATATTTGAAAAAGTTGTTTACAGTCTGCCTCCTCCATTAGAACATAAACCCCATTGGAGCAGAAGCCTTGTCAGTCTTTTCACTGCGTTTACCCAGCATTTTGAAAACTTAATCCCGTTTTGGTTACTAAAACTTGACACTGGTAAGTAAGACCCACATCACATTCACAGATGTGCCAGAGTCAATAATTGATTATTATTAATCGACCTTGGCAGGAGATGTGTTTTGTGGTAATAGAGGTGAATTTCCTTAATAAATTCCTGTCTGGTTCAATTTACCTTGTTACGTTGCTTCCTTAATTGGAGGATGCTTGATGGTGGCTTCCGAAATGCCATTAATGCCTTGTTTAAAATTCCATCTAAGTTCTTAGCCTGGCCGCACAGCATTGATCAAAAGTTCAGTCTTGAGGAAA
Source organism: Colobus angolensis palliatus (assembly GCF_000951035.1). Taxonomy (NCBI): domain Eukaryota; kingdom Metazoa; phylum Chordata; class Mammalia; order Primates; family Cercopithecidae; genus Colobus; species Colobus angolensis. The sequence continues at coordinate 5,197,167 of NW_012115222.1, forward strand.
TGAAGCAATTCCTTTTTCTTGGCTTGGAGTCCACCTGAACAGCCACCAACGGTCTCTTTGTTCGGTTGGGTAGGTCCAGCTTTATGAATGAATAGCCCCTTCACTAACAAACAATAGCAGAGGTCTGGGCCACTAACTAGTTGAGAAATGTTAATCTCCTTTCAGGTAATTATTTCCAGAAGTGTAGCAACTATTAGAATGTTTAGATTCCTACTGTTTGATAGAAATTTAACAAACAAATTTGAAATGCTTTATAAACCTTTTAAAGGTTTTACTTTCTGCCACAAACTTTAATGTCAAAAAATCATGGTTTCATATCGAAATTCTAAAAGTTATAAACATTTTTATGAACTTATTATGAAGTTATAATTTAGAATCTAAGAGCCCAATTTTATTTCATAAGTTTAATTTACTTTCAACCCTTAAATCAAACATGGGAGACTGATTCATTGATCAAATGTGTAGTTTACTGTTTTAATGCCTGTACCTCTCCAACTGAAGTAATACATAAAACTTACAAGGAGGGACTGCTGTGACCTTAAATGTTTACTTCAAGAAGTTAAACATCAGACTTTGAGCAGTCTATTTCTAACAGCCTACTGACAAAGGCAACCCTTTTCCATGTCTTCTTAAGAACCACCTGCTAGTTACTGTAATTATAAGCTATCCTATAACTTCACGGCAAAAAATTAAAAAATATAAAAAAAAAAAAAGCATGCCTTGCCCCAATGTCATTAGAAACCACAGAGTCCTTAAAAACCAAAAGTAAACTTTACAATGAGAAAAATAACTTTTAACCTTTATCTTTTTTCTGAAACTACAGTTTCCAGTTAAGTAAACTGAGCCTCCTCCTCACACCTTCTTGTGAACTGTAACATTTCATACTGAGTAAGAGTGCATTGGAAATGAATCATGATGAATTTAGCCCATATCTGAAAAATACCACAGCCCTTCTCCATTGTTTGACCGTATTTACTTTCTTGTTAGAAGGAACTTCCAAGGGGCAGTGATCCTCCCTATTTGTCTTAGGCTCTGCACCTTTGTTTATAGGGTACTGCTGTGTATGGGAGGACTTAGGTTGAATTCTGAATGCTGAAAAGATAAGTGATAGGTTTATCTAAAATATGCTATTTGAAGATACTGTTTGTATCTTACAGTGTCTTGAATTCATCCCAGCCCATTTTAAGGCAAGATTTATAAGCAGACTGATTTAATGTTTAAAACCCTTAAGACCTCAGATTTAAAAAAGAAGAACAAAAACTCCCAATAGCTTGTCATTTTTAACTTAATCTTGCTATCATTTAGATATCAAACTCTTGTTTGGGATGGGACTCTTCATTCCTCTGCTGTAACTGTCAGTTTTCAGTTAGAGGCCTGAACTCTTTGGGTGCCTTCAGTTTCTCTGGTGATAAGCAAAATACATTTGTTGAGCTAACCTGGCTTCCAAAACTGATGTAGGACAGTCTTCGCTCTCTCATGAGTTACATAGTGTTTCATATTATATCACAGTGACATTAGGCAGAGGTAGCCTCCAAGAATAGATTTCCTAATTGGCAATATTTAAGTTTGACATTTCCATTGGCATTATCTAATTACACAATTTAATTTTCAAAATTACATAAGCAAATAAAATATAAGTGAAAAGAAAGAAAAGTGTTTCTTTGAGAACTAAGTTGAATGCCTTGGAACCACTTGATTGATTAAATCACTTAAACTTTTCTAGTTTTCAAATTAGATGTGGGTGACACAATATTAAAAATAACTGACATAAAAAAGTCTCAGAACAAAATGCCTCAAGCATAATGGAGTAGCCACCTCCTGGCTACAAGAGTTAATGCTATAGGCATCAGGTAGCTCAGATAGGTGAAGGTTGTTAAGAAAGTACACTTTAGTGTTGACTTAAGCCATTTTTATGATCTTCCTGTTGAAAAGCATTATCATGGGCCGGTAGCACTGACTCATGCCTGTAATCTCAGCACTTTGGGAGGCCCAGGCGGGTGGATCACCTGAAGTCAGGAGTTCAAGACCAGTCTGGCCAACTTGGTGAAACCCCGTCTCTACTAAAAATACAAAAATTAGCCAGGTATGGTGGCACACACCTGTAGTTCCAGCTACTCAGGAGGCTGAGGCACAAGAAAAGAATCACTTGAGCCCGGGAGGCTGAGGTTGCAGTGAGCGGATATCATGCCACTGCACTCCAGCCTGTGCAACAGAGCGAGATTCTGTCTCAAATAAAAAAAAAAAAAGTATAAAGTATATCATGAATGTGAAAAAGTGAGCCAAAGAAATGCAGTTGAACAAATGAAGAGAGGTTGATAAATAACTTAACAATAACAATAAAAGCAGCAACAAAACATTCCAAAGAAAATGCCCTTTCATTTATGATTATAAACAACTCAATTTGCATTTTTAGTTACAAGCAAGAGAAACTGACTCTGGATATTTAAGCAGTTTGTTAACATAAGTTTATTTAAAAGATATTGGGATAAAGCAGGTGAATTTTAGGGTATGTAAACTACTTCCCAATAAAGCTGTTACAGAAAAAAAGGATACTGGGTAGCTAACAGAAGAGTGGGAGGACTGGTTTTAGGCTACATTTCCAGGAATAACACTGAAGGCCGTGATGCAGAACTGGCTGATGAGGAACCTGCTGCTGCTGCCTCTGTCCTCCCCACACTGAGGGGCACACCATTGGTCCTGCTGCCTAGGACTGACTTTACAGTGCCCCATACTGCTGCCCAGCACCAAAGCTATCTCCTGGGTGAGAACCTTTCTGAAATAAAATCTCACATGCTTATGTTCTAGCTACAAGGACCCCAGGGAACTGAGTTTTCTGGGTTTGTATCTTGGGGAAGCAGAATTCCTAAGGCCAGAGATTTCCTAAAAATAGCAAGAGTGATCAAAGATGCTGGGCAGCCTAAAAACATAAGAAATATCTATATCAACAGCTTACAATTGTCAGTGGATGTATGTATGTTCAGTCAAATTCTCCTAATCCAGGACTATTGATACCAGAGCTCTAGAATTCCACATCCAGTGTGTGGCTCATCAAATCTCTGATTTCTTCAAAAGAATACAATAAGATCGGTGGTGACTGTACATACAGTCAGCCCTCTGTATCTGCAAAGGATTCAACCAACCAGATGGAAACCTGCCGATAGAGTATGGAGTGCATCAGGACTACACTACACAATTTTATATAAGGGGCTTGAGCACCCACAGTTTTTGGTACCTGCAGGGGTCCTAGAACAAATCCTCCCACAGATACGGGGGGCCGACTGGGTTTCTCCTAGTGGTTAAGGGTATGATCTATGGAAGCAGATCTTCTGGATACAAAACCCAGTTTTGCTCCTTATTAGCTGTGTAACCTTGGGCATATTTACATAATCTGTTTCTTGAACTGTAAACTGGGGATAATAATGGTAACCTGTATTGCATGTTTTAAATGAGTCAATGTATGCAGAGCTTTTAAAACAGTGCTTGACTGAATCAGAGTGAGCTATTATCATGGGTAATGAATAAGTACTACAACCAAATGGGAACGTACTGAGCCTACGAACTATAGAATATGTGCAAAGCACATAGATGCAGGCTCAGAGATGAACGAGGTGTGACCCTTGCACTAGATGCATTGGAAAGAAAATGTGAAAGACAAACACATAAACTGTGATACAAGACAGATGGTGCTAAGTGTACGATATTGGTACACACAAAATATTATGTAACTATTAAGGATGGTGAGATTCTTTTCTGCAAGAACCTTGTGAGACATTTTGGAGTCTGTCAGGTTTTAACTATGTCTTAAATAAAGAGTGCAAATTTGATGGGCAGATATTGCAGGGAGGAAGGGAAAGAGGGCATTCCAAACAGTAATAGAGCAGTTTGAAAAAAAAGCCTAGAGGTAAGAAATGATATGAAAGGAGTCACAGGTGTTTGCATGGGATAAGGAAAGGTTAGTAGGATACAAGGCTAGAAAAGGCAGCATGGACCAAATTGTGGAGTGCTTTAAGTACTACTTTGGGGAGAGGCACCTGATGATGAACGTAATGAAATCTTAATTGTTTTGTGCCTGGGGAGCTTCAACCCATCCCAAATCATTCTATCCCAGACAGTTCCATTTTTTTCTAGTCCATAGTTACCCTCCATTTCTAAGGTCTTTGGAAAGATTAACTTTTCAAGTTGGCAAGATGCAATGAATTACATTTATAAGACAAATTGGAATCTACTTTGAACTGACCTTTACTGGAATTTTAAAATTCCCCATAACTATATTCTTCCCTGAGCTGCCTAAAGGTGATTGTTATTATCTCAACAGGCAAAAGCCAGTTAAAACTATTCAGTGATTCAAGTTTTTCAGCATTTATGAGGCAAAGATATGACCACTTTTCTCATTCACCTCTCTACAAGCACATTTTTTCCCTCTTACTCACCCTCTCTAAGATCAAAGAGAATGGTATGGAGAAATCATGTTTAAGTCGTGCAGTTCCTTATCTAAAATGAAACTAGTTTCCCCTTTCCTTCGTGTTTGGTATGTTCCTAGCAGGAACAAATCCACAGAAAAAGATGGGTGAGTGGCTCCCTTGAGCAGCGCCTGTTCACTTATGTTCCCTTGGGCCTTAAGTCCCTGGTCCAGGCTAGGTCTGGCCAGAGTCCCTGGTCAGTCCAAAGCTCTAGCATCTCTCATCCAGCAGTAATTCCTTCATGTGGCAAGCCTTCCAAACCTGCAACCAATGAGTTGACCTATGAAACATGTTCACCAGCCAAACACATTTATGGCTTAGACTTTGAAAACATGAAATGAATCTAAGTTACACAGTACTCCAAAAGAAATAGCATTTGCAATTCTTAGTGATAGGGAACATACTCTTTTTAAAAACTCAGTGTGACTGTGCATAAAAGTCCATGCTCTGTAAATTTGGGTCTATGACTCAAAACCAAATAGGGGTCGGTCACCATGGTTCACACCTGTAATCCCAGCACTTTGGGAGGCTGAGGTGGGCAGATCACTTAAGGCTGAGAGTTCGAGACCAGCCTGGCCAACATGGTGAAACCCCATCTCTACTAAAAATATAAAAATTAGCCAGGTGTTGTGTGTGTGCCTGTAATCCCAGCTACTTGGGAGACTGAGGCATTAGAATTGCTTGAACCCAGAAGGTGGAGGTTGCAGTGAGCCGAGATTGTACCACTGCCTTCTAGCCTGGACAACAGAGTGAGACTTTCTCAAAAAAACAAAACAACAAAAAAACCCACCAAAATGGGAAACTCACTTGTTCTACCAAATACCTGAATGCTTTACTAGTACATACAACATAAACTATTAGTGTCGGTTTGTTTGCTTGTTTGTTTGAGATGGAGTCTTGCTCTGTCTCCCAGGCTGGAGTGCAGTAGCACAATCTCGGCTCACTGCAACATCTGCATCCTGAGTTCAAGCGATTCTCCTGCCTCAGCCACCAGTGTAGCTGGGATTACGCGAGCCGGCCACCATGCCCAGCTAACTTTTATATTTTTAATAGAGATGGGGTTTGAACATGTTGACCAGACTGGTCTCGAACTCTTGACCTCAAGTGATCCACCTGCCTTGTCCTCCCAAAGTGCTGGGATTACAGATGTGAGCTACGGTGCCTGGCCAAAAACTTTTTAAAAAATAACTGGCCAGGCTTGGTGTCTCATGCCTGTAATCCCAGCTACTTGGGAGTCTGAGGCATGAGAATTGCTTGAACCCAGAAGGCAGAGGTTGCAGTGAGCTGAGATTGCACCACTGCCTTCCAGCCTGGACGACAGAATGAGACTCTTTCTTAAACAAAAGAACAAAACAAACGACAAAAACACCAAAATGGGAAACTCACTTGTTCTACCAAATACCTGATTACTTCATTACAACATAAACTATTAGGTTTTTTGGTTTTGTTTTTTGGGACGGAGTCTTTCTCTGTCTCTCAGGCTGGAGTGCAGTGGCACAATCTTGGCTCACTGCAACATCTGCCTCTCAGGTTCAAGTGATTCTCCTGCCTCAGTCTCCCAAGTAGCTAGGATTACAGGCGCGCACCACCATGCCTGGCTAATTTTTGTATTTTTTTATTAAAAAAAAAAAACAAAACCTGTCTGGGCACGGTGGCTCAGACCTGTAATCCCAGCACTTTGGGAGGACAAGATGGGCAGATCACCTGAGGTTAGGAGTTCGAGGCCAGCCTGGCCAACATGGTCAAACCTGTCTCTACTAAAAATACAAAAGTTAGCTGGGCATGGTTGCCGGTGCCTGTAGTCTCAGCTACTCAGTAGGCTGAGGCAGGAGAATCACTTGAACCCCGCAGGTGGATGTTGCAGTGAGCCAAGATCGGGCCACTGCACTCCAGCCTGGGCGACAGAGTTAGATTTTGTCTCAAAAAAAAAAAAAAAAAAGGTTGGATATTTATTGGGCCACATAACTGAGGAGTCCAGAGGTTGTTCCAAGCTTCAGGCATAGTTGGATCAGAAGTATGGCTTTTCTTCTTTCTGCCATTATTTATGCCATCTGCTGTCTTTGTACTCAGGCTGGCTTCCATCATGGTTACAAGAGGGCTCTCAGCAATAGGACTACTTGTTGGAAAATAGTCTTATGATTTTATTGTAGGTTTAATAAATTGTTTTACTTTCCTTCAAAATCTAGTACACACTGCATTACACAAAAGCAGGGTCTTTGACAATGGTTCTTCAAAGTATCAAAGTGCTGACTCATCAACTTTCTGGTAAAGGGCAAGGGGTAAGGGTTAAGGTATCATGGGTGCTGTGGATGTCCTCATTGTCCAATCCTATATGGTCTCTTCAAACTGGATAGCTCTGCTTGTCATATGTCAGAGCAGTGCCCAGACCTTAGCTTAATTGGGAGCTCTGGCACACAGGGCTAAGCCTTCTTTTGTTGCCAGAGTTCCTCCTCCATTGTTAGTTATTTTTAAGGGATTTGGAAAATAAAGCAAAGGATACAACAAAATATTGAGACTGATTTCTGTGGGCATTGAGGAAGCCCAGAACACATTGCAAAAAGAAAAACATTTTAGTGTATCATTTTCTATTCATTATATTTTAATATGCAGGATTGTTCCATTTTTAGTTCAATTGTTAGGTACATGAGTTAATTTGTGTAATTGCTGAAACAGTACTGAAGACATTTTCTCTAAGGTATAGCCTGTATTACTTTGGTGTATGGGTGCATATGCATGTGCAGACTGTATGTATGGTGGGGAGGTAGGTTGTCGGGGAAGTGAGAATTTGATTCCGCTTCTGAGGTAAGTGGCAGGTAACATAAACTGAGCACAATTATGCGCCAACCACAATTTTAAGCTCTTTATATATATTATCTCGCTTAATTCTCCTAACTACCAGATAATGTATGTTCCATTATTATTCCCATTCACAGATAGAGAAACCAAAGTTCGAAAAGGCAAACAAGTTTCTCGAGGTTGCATAGCTAGAAAGCAGTTGAGCTGGGATCTGTGTCCATACAGTCTGTCTCCAAAGCCTGAGGACTAAACCACCAGCCTGGACTGGCTTCCATAGTCTTTCCCCCAAAGTGTACTGCCTGATGTTCCTTAGTAATACGACAAAAGATGTCTCACAGCTCCAGAAGTGCCCTCTGAAAAGCCTTTTCTTTGGGAATTCCATAGACGTATGGTTCAGCATCAAAACCAGAAGAACTTGTCCAAGCCTTTCGTTTTCAGGGAAACATTTCCTTTTTCCTGGTATAATGACCCCCTTCTCTTTTCATATAGTTCAACAGGTTTCAAAACTTACACAAAGAGCTACTATTTGATTCTTTAAAATATATTTTTCTCATTATGAAGGAAATACATGCCAATTGAAAACTTCTTAAAGAAAGAAAACATAGAAATATGTAAAGAACTACATAAAAATCTCCTAAAACTCCAGAGATAACTGTTAACATTTTTGTGCATTTTCATTTAGGACATACAGCTTCATACTGTGTTTTTTCCTATGTGGTTATGTGGTGAACATTTTCCCATAATTCTTGAGGGCAACAACTGTGTGTATCTTGAGCAATGTTATATTTCCAGGGCCTAGCACAGTACCTGGCATATAACAATTAGCACCTGATTAGTAATATCTAATCATTTTATTTTTTATTTATTTATATTTTTTATTTTTTGAGACGGAGTCTAGCTCTGTCGCCCAGACTGTGCAGTGGTGCAATCTCGGCTCACTGCAAGCTCTGCCTCCTGGGTTCATGCCATTCTCCTGCCTCAGCCTCCTGGGTAGCTGGGACTATAGGCGCCACCACCATGCTAATTTTTTGTTTTTTTTTTTAGTAGAGACGAGGTTTTGCCATTCACAGGATGGTCTCCATCTCCTGACCTTGTGATCCACCCTTCTCGGCCTCCCAAAGTGCTGGGATTACAGGCATGAGCCACCACGCCGGGCTAATTATTTTATTTAATAAATATTTGTTAAATGAATGAGTGACATATGTTCCTCTAAAATGTTTTAAAAGGCCGCATAACTATGAATCTATGAAATAACATGTAGCTGTCAAATCACATTAAGATAGTGCATAACTCATTTTTAGAGGTCTCTCCAGCCTGGAAGGCAAAGTAGTAACACAGAAAGAGCTCTGGGGCAGGAGTCAGGCAAGAGCAGCCGTTATAGGCGTAACAATACAGGCTCCATTTTACTTGCTAACACTGCAGTATCTTCATTACTACTATGAAGGAGTTGACTGAACTGTTTGCTAAGATTCCCTTTGATGTTTACACTATGTCTTTTTTATTTTATTTTATTTTATTTTATTTTATTTTATTTTATTTGAGACAGGGTCTCACTCTGTCACCCAGGCTGGAGTGCAGTGGTACAGTCATGGCTCACTGCTGCCTTGACCTCCAGGGCTCAAACTATCCTCCCACTTCAGCCTCCCGAGCAGCTGGGACTACAGGCGGTCACTGCCACACCTGGCTAATTTTTTTTGTATTTGTAGAGACGGAGTTTCACCATGTTGCCCAGGCTGGTCTCAAACTCTTGAGCTCAAGCGATCCACCCACCTAGGCCTCCCAAAGTGCTGGGACTACGGGCGTGAGCCACCGCACCCAGCCCAAGTGTGTCCTTTTTCAGTCTTTGAAAGAGTGCTCCTGTTTTTTAAAAGATGCAGAAGTAGTATGTAAATATATTTTATTTTAAAACTTTTAAGTAATACAGAATTACATATGGTAAAATATGAAATTGAAATTCCTCTTTTATAACCACCCACTTCCCAATACCACTCTCCTCAAAGACTACAACTGGTACAGTTTGGTGTCTGTATGTTCTTCCATCCTTTTTCTATGCTTGAATATATGTCCAAATACAAATGCGTAATTGAAAAGAAACACAAACGGAATCATATGATATGTATTATTCTGAGAATTGCTTCTCTCCCTCCCCTTCTCTACAATATGCCTTTGGGGCCTTTTCCGAGTCAGGGCCCCTAGATTGACTTCATTTTGACAATATGAATATATCATTGGTTATTTAACGATTCCACTAGTGCTAGACATGGGTTGTTTCCAGTTTTACACCACTATAAACAATGTTACAATAAATATCCTTGTATTGCATAGCATAGTGATTAAGAGCAGGGGTGTTGGGATCAGACTCCCTGCATTCGAATCCTGGCTCCACCTCTCCACAGCTGTTACTTAACCTGTCCCTGCCTCAGCTTCCTCGTCAATAAAATGGGGATCGCCAGGATGTTTTTAGAGATAAATTAGTCAACGTATATAAAGTTCTTGAATGGCACATAGCCCATAGTAAGTGCTAAATGCTATTATCATTATTATGAAAACTATTATAAATAACATTTTGTGTGTATGTGCAGCATGTCTGGGGAACTTATATCTAGAGATGGAATTGCTGGGTTGAAGTTATGCACACTTAAAATTTTGAAAGTTTTTTTTTTTTTTTTTTTTTTTACCAAAATGCCTTCTAATAAGATTTTAACTGTTTCTATTTCCATCAACAGTGGTTGAGAGTGTCTGTGGTCTTCTGCCTTTGATATCCCAGTTATCATATATTTTAAATGTCTGCTCCATTATTAGATATTTATACACTTTTCAAATTGTAGGCTAATTAGCTGATATTCTTCGTGTCTTTTCCTATCAAAATTGAAACTAAGACTTCTGATAGTTAAGACAACTTTGGGCCATTGGCTTTCCACCAGGGTAGCTTTAGTTGGAAGTTTTACGTTGTGTCTTGTCCATACCCATTACTGCGTCTCCTTAGTGGAGTTCACGTGCCCTTAAACATGTATGGTGATTCTTTCTTTTCTGTGTGGTATACGTAAAATGAAATTAAAATCATTGTTTACCTCTCAAAGAGCTGAAAACAAAAGCAGAACACAAAACAAGTACCAGCGGGTTAGTACACACTATGAAATGTTGAAGATTTAGCAGAACATCACACCTGAGGTGAAAGAAGTGTTATATGTTACGGAAATGTGTCTGAGCTTGCCCTTTAGCAAAATGCTGTGCTGTTGTCTTCTGAGTCAGGACTTAAGCTACGCCTGGTTGAAGGAATGCTTCAGGCTCCACCCAGCCCTTTGGGATTGAGGGGGGGGGCCCTTCAATAGCCCGAAAGCTCTCTAGTGCTCTCCTCTGGTCAAAATAAGGAGATACAGGCTTCAAAGAACTGTGTTTCTTACTGCCATTCAGAGTATTTGTTTACAAAGTGTTTTGTTTGTTTTTGTTTTTTTTTAGGGTTTTTTTCTTATGATTTACAAAGTTAATGTCAAAGAGTTGAGGAGGAAAAAAATTCGTGTTCTAAGAGGGAAAAATTATTTGTGAATAAATCCCTGAATGAAGTGTTCGTTAATACTTATTTTTTCAATTGAGGAAAGCAAAAGGAAAAAGAAATACAACTACCTTTCACAGCATCCCGGTGTGCACCTCCAATATAATATAAACCAAATCTCCACCACACAAAACTTCCAAAATACCTAAATCCCCAGTGTACTCATTTAGTGTTTTCTGACTGATGTGAGCCTTATTTAAATTCTTACATAGGGAAATACGAAAATAATGTGTTAGCATTAAAGACTTCCTAAAACTGTGTTACTACTAACTTACCTATGTTCTTTATATCTGAACTATATCCTGGGAATGACTTTGTGATGGAAAAAACTTTCCTTATTTTGCAGCTGTCAAAGTCCAAGATTTTCCTTTTGACCTCCTTCAGATCTTTACTCAAATGTCATCTTACGGGTGAGATCTTCCCTCTGTGCTCTGTACAAAAATTATATCCCGGGACTACTCTCCAAAATTTCCTCATCCCTGCTCTGCCCTATCCATCTCCGTATTTTTATCATTCTCCATAGCACCTATCATATAATGTACCATAAATTTTACTTCTAAAAATTGAGATATAATTCACATACCACATGGTTCACCCATTTAAGCATACAATTCAATGGTTTCAGTTCTCAGAGTTGGGAAGTCATCATCACAATCAATTATAGTACATTCTCATCACCCCAGAAAGAAATCCTGGGCCCATTAGCAGTCAACTCCCATTTCTTTTCAAACTCTGCCCCTCTTCCCTGGCACCCCCCCACCCCCAGCCCTAGGCAACCACTAATGTACTTTCTGTCTCTATTGATTTGCCTATTCTGGACATTTTATATAAATGGAATCATATGTTATATGGGTTTTTGTGACCTCATCTTACGTCATTTAGCATGCTTTCAAGGTTCATCCATGTTGTACAATGTATCAGCAGTACTTTATTCCTTTTTAAATAGCCAAATAGTATTCTATTGTATGGCTATACCACATTTTATTTATCTGTTTATCAGTTGATTGACATTTAAGTTCTTTCCAGTTTTTGGCTATTATAAGTAATTCTGCTATGGACATGAATGTACAAGTTTTGGGGTAGATATGTGTTTTTATTTTCTTGATAATTTTACTTAAAAAAAATCATGTTTATTATCTGTCTTCAGCACCAGCACCAAATACCATGCCAGCACAGAATAGGTGCTCAATACATATCTGTAAAATAAATGAGCTATTCTTTCTACTCTGCAGAATCTCAAGCCTGTTGCCAGTGAGATCCTTCAGTTCCTTTTAATTTTAGTCCCAACTTTTTACCTACAGCCAGTTTAAAAGTCCTTACTAGAATAAAGGGGAGGTGAGTCCTCCAGATCACTGCTGTCTCTTCAATACACCCCCCACCCATTCCAGAGCTGCTTACATTACACTCCAGCTCCTGTTATGCCTCTGCTCTTATATCAGGTAGATCTGCTTTGCTCTCAACCCCAAATCCCTACTCCAGATAATAATGAAATGTCACGGAAACTCTGAGTCTGGGTAGATCTCTGAAATGTCAGTGACTCTGATCTATTTTGTTTTATTGAGAGCCAGTTATTATTACTTATTAGTGCTTAACTTTTTCTTTCTGAAAGAAAAAAGATCTCAAAGAGTTATACGCTCAGAGACTCCAGGGTTGCAGTCCCAGAGACTACTTCCTGCTTCACAGTGAACCAGGAAGAATATAAGTTTTGATAAGAATTTTTTTTGGTAGAAAATAGTGACTTCTAATTTTAAAATAAGCATGTATAACTTAGATCATTCGTATGTGGAAACAACTTGTGGATTTAACCCAGAGCTCTCCCAGACAGCCCAACCCATAGATAATAACAGCATACAAATATTCACATTGATTCATAGAATTTAGCGCACATCTGTTGGGAACCTGTGATGTGACAGCCCTGTGCTAAGTCAACTCTCCAGTGGACATAAAGATGAACAGAACCTGATCCTGGCATCAAGGAGGTCACAACCTGAGGGTGAGAGAAGGACAGATACATATTTCAGCCCAAATATTGGGGGAAAAATTGTACCCCTGTAGTTGTACAGTTCTTTAACTTTCACTAGTTAGATGTCAAGCATTGTGTTAAGTACTGGGGATGAAAACAAATATGAATGTCATTGGGCTAGCACATGAAGTGTTTCCAGTGCATAATATGGGGCAGAAAGTACTCTGAGAACATGAAGGAGGGAAGGGTTGATTTTGACTAGGGCCACGTATCAGAACCTGACCTAGAAACATTTTGGTAGGTGGAGAGGAGTAGGAAGGGCATTCCAGGTGAAGAAAACAGCATGAACAAGCCAGGACAATGGCTACTGGTCAGATCCTTGGGAACAAGAGACAAAGAAAGATGCCCAGGACCTTAAAATTCTCAAATCAATTCTGTCATAGCCACATATTCCATTCAAGGTCTTTGTGAGAGCAAGACAAGACCAGGAGTTTTTGGCCACAAAACCTAATGTGGAAACTAGCCCTTGTATGCAGAAACCAAAGACCCTCCTGTTGCTCTGAAGCAGGCCTGATCCCTAGAGCCCACACAAGCCCAGCAGCACCCTCCCCTTTCTACCCAGGCCCCCACTTGAACATCAGGCTCATGTACCACACTGCTTCAAAGGCACGGAAGAGCCAACTCAAGGAAAAGCCTTCAAGAAAAGAGGGGAAATGAGTTTTTCCCCAAGATTATGGAGCAAAGCTGGCATCATTCAGCACACAAGGCCTTGCTAGTTAACTCACTAATCAAATAAGAGAATTGCTTTTAACTGCTATGAGAAAGCATAGACTGATTTGACATTGATGGGATGCTTCTCATGTGTCAGGCATTGTCCTGTATGTTAAGTATATATCATCTCATTACCATAACACTATTATTATGTAAGTCCTATTTTATAGACAAGGAAATCAAGGCCTTAGAGAGGAAAAACTTCCAGTTATATCATAGTCAAGCCATTGGATTCAGGCAAGTTGGCCAGAGTTCATGCTTTTGATCATTTATTTTACAATATAACTTCAATAAAATTAGATTTTGTAGAGAGAGAGAGCACTGGAGGGAAAGGAATTTCAGTCATGAGTCCAATGAGACCCATTATACAGACATTCAAACTTTTCAAGTTCTTTGCATATCTCCATCCTTAAGTCACTTGAGTCCCAATCTAAGTAATAGGTTGACTAACACTGTGCAGTCTAGTGCAGTTGCCTAATTTTCCATCAATACCCACAGCTAAGATGGACTGTCTTCCAGAAAATGGTCTCAAATGCTGGAACTAATCCTGCTCCTAAGCCAATAGCTCAGCTAAGTCAACATCAAATCCACTTTGGAGAGTTCTATGCTATCTTATATCCCAGGTGTGATAACTGAATGTAGCGGATGCTGTGGGATGCTGCCCCCATCTCCATTTTAGGATCACAACATTCACTCTCCCAGCTGCTGGGAGTGTTGGCTGATGAAGACTCACACGTGAGTCCCTCTCTGGGCATTACATCAGCTAAAGGGAGCTGCCACAATCAAGGTTATGTCTCCTCTCTACAGGCAGTCCATATCCAATGACTGGCAGATGTAAAGATACAAAGCCCACTCCCTTGCCTTAATGCAGGACAGTTTTGAAGGGCCATCCCAGTTCAGAGCTTCCAGTAGGAATTGCTGAAGACTCTGTTACAAATGATTTACAGTTCAATAACTCTGGCCATTCTTGCTTCCCTCATTCCCTTACAGGTGTCATTCTCAAAAGCATTCCCCTGTATTCTCTTTCTGAAAATCACTGCTTCAGAGTCTGCTTCCAAGGAAACCCAGTTTAAGAATTAGTGGAAGACAGACTATAAGATGATATTTTGGTGCTGGCCCATCTGCCAGCCAGCTGTCAATAAGGACACTGTCTTTGATAGTTTAAATATTGATGGCTCCTAGTGTGCTATGCAGGTGCAATTGCCAAAATCTTTTAGTTAGCAAAAGGGAAGGGAATGCACTGCTGGTGTACTGTTTTCAGGAGTCTGAGAGGTTTTGTGGAAGGAGTGATTATAAAGACTGTGTAATCAAAGGGCTCTTTCTGGGTAATATTGATTTTTTGGCAAAAGAGAAGGGAAGGCTGAGGCGATTAATCATGAATTTAAGGTGAACTGTGGAAGCTAGAGGGCCTCTACTGCAACATACAAAAATGACTTTCATTTCTTGCTGAGGAGGAGGAAAAAAAAGAGTTCCAGATTTTTATGACGGTAACAGAGTTGTAGAGAAGGTTGAGTTCTTAGCCTGAGCAGGAATGCTACACCAAAATCAGGTTCTGATTGGGAAGGAGTAAGATGCTGAGATGTTACAGGAAGATCTTGGTTGATGCACTTGAAAATGTTGAATTCCCGGATTCCCCTGTACCCTCTGAGCTCATGTCTCCTCATAAAAGGGTAGAGTCTCCTGTGCTTGAAGATGATGCATAGGCTTCTGCTTCTGAAGATGATAGCCACCACTTTGAGGATCTACTCCTGGCCACTAATCCAATAAATAGGGTTAAGACACAACATAACTGGCTGGGGAACTGCTGAAGTGGCTAAGGGAGAAAAATAACTGTACCCTGAAGGAGCTAGTCAGTATATACTGGCAGGAGCTGGGATAATTTATATGGGAATGAATGCTGAGGGTGCTGGAGCAGGGGTGGGACATAAAGTTGAATAAGAGTGAGTTTATCAGTAAGGCTAGAATTCAACTTCTTAACATAATATATGTGACTCTTTGTAATATGGCTTATGCATAGCTATACAGCTTGAGTTTTCGTCCCAAATTGTCCTCTCTACTCCTGTTATATTCAGCTACCTAGACCAAGTTCTGTGACCCCTGGATAAAGCCACTAACTACTCTCTCTGCTTAGAATATTTACCTTACTCCGTCCCCGCATTCTGTCCCTGCTTTAGGTGCCTACAGTTTCCTTCTCTTTCATAACTCAGCCAACCTGGGAATTTTATCTGCTAACAGAAGTAGAAATTACATTCTTTTTGGGAAACAGTTTGGCAATAATGAGAGCGTTAAAATGTTTCTACATCTTGATTCAGTAATCCCGCTTTCCCCTAGAGGAATATCTGAAATATAAGCAAAAGCTTACGCACTAAGATATTCAAAATGGCATATCTGATGCTATAGAAATTAATGTAGCCCAAATGCTTGAAAATATAAGGTTATACAAGTTATATTTATACCAAGAAATTACATGGCACTCTTGAAAATTATGTGTTTAAGTAATTTTTAGTGATATGCAAATGCTTATCTAAATAGAAAAACAAGCTATAAAATTTAATATGATCTAAACTTTGTAACAATGTTATAGAAAAAAAATACTGAAAGAAAATATACCAAAATCTAGTAGTAGTTATTGCTGAGTATTGGAATTACAGCTCATTTAAGTGTTCTTCTTTCTTATGCTTTCCTGTATTGTCCAAATTGGCTCAGGGTAGAGGCATTGCTTTCATTAGTAAAAAGTAGGTCGTCAGCAAAGCCTGAGTCCTGTCTCTTGCTCTCCTCTGCAGACAGCATGAACTTCACCACTCGCTACATCTCCACTAACTACCAGTCCCTGGGTTCTGTCTAGGCACCCAGCTATGGCCCACTGCCAGTCAGCAGCACAGACAGCATCTATGCAGACGCCCGGGGGCTCTGGTTCCCAAATCTCCGTGTCCCGCTCCACCAGCTTCCAGGGAGGCATGGGGTCAGGGGCCTGGCCGCAGGGATGGCTGGGGGTCTGGCAGGAATGGGAGGCATCCAGAACGAAAAGGAGCCCATGCAAAGCCTGAACCACCGCCTGGCCTTCTACCTGGACAGAGTGAGGAGCCTGGAGACCGAGAACCAGAAGCTGGAGAGCAAAATCCGGGAGCACCTGGAGAAGAAGGGACCCAGATCAGAGACTGGAGCCATTACTTCAAGACCATCAAGGACCTGAGGGCTCAGATCTTCACAAATACTGTGGACAATGCCCGCATTGTTCTGCAGATTGACAATGCCCATCTTGCTGCTGATGACTTTAGAGTCAAGTATGAGACAGAGCTGGCCATGCACCAGTCTGTGGAGAGTGACATCCAGGGGCTCTGTAAGGCCATTGATGACACCAGTGTCATTCGGCTGCGGCTGGAGACAGAGATGGAGGCTCTCAAGGAGGAGCTGCTTTTCATGAAGAAGAACCATGAAGAGGAAGTAAAAGGCCTACAAATCCAGACTGTCTGCTCTGGGTTGACCTTGGAGGTAGATGCCCCCAAATCTCAGGACCTTGCCAAGATCATGGCAGACATCTGGGCCCAATATGACAAGCTGGCTTAGAAGAACCAAGAGGAGCTGGACAAGTACTGGTCTCAGTAGATTAAGGAGAGCACCATAGTGGTTACCACGCAATCCACAAAGGTTGGAGTTGCTGAGATGACAATCACAGAGCTGAGATGTACAGTCCAGTCCTTGGAGATCAACCTGGACTCCATGAGAAATCTGAAGGCCAGCTTAGAGAACAGCCTGAGGGAGGCGGAGGCCCACTATGCCCTGCAGATGGAGCAGCTCAATGGGATCCTGCTGCACCTGGAGTCAGAGCTAGCACAGACCCGGGCAGAGGGACAGTGCCAGGCCCAGGAGTACAAGGCCCTGCTGAACATCAAAGTCAAGCTGGAGGCTGAGATCACCACCTGCCATGGCCTGCTGGAAGATGGCGAGGACTTCAATCTTGGTGATACCCTGGACAGCAGCAGCTCCATGCAAACCATTCAGAAGACCACCACCCACTGGATAGTGGATGGCAAAGCGGTGTCTGGAGACCAACGACACCAAAATTCTGAGACATTAAGCCAGCAGAAGCAGGATACTCTTTGGGGAGCAGGAGGCTAATAGAAAGTTCAGAGGTTTAAAAAAAAAAAGCGATAAAAGTTATTTTAGCTCTCTTGCTTCTGCTCCAGCCATGTAAGATGTGCCTGCTTCCTCTTTTCCTTCTGCCATGATTGAAAGTTTCCTGAGGCTTCCCCAGAAGCTGAGCAGATGCCAGCATTGTGCTTCTTGTACTGCCTGTAAAACCAATGGTTCTAGGCAAGATGTTATAGACAAATGAGAATGATGCCATCCCTCAAAATGTTATAAGGACATTTGGGTAGGGACTATCTAGACAAGTAGAATGGATGAATACTGGCTGGATGGAGGAAGGACATTCTGGAATTTAGGGCTAAGAGTTGAAGACACTGAAAAAAGAGACTTGGTACTTGAACCCTCATCCTGCCTGACATCTTATCCTGCAAACTTCAAGAAGTTGACTACACCATGAGAGTCAAGCCAAATTTTGGAAGTGAGAAAGAGACAAGGCTTTTCTGTCAAGAAGAGGGACAGGGGCTGTGCATGTTCACTTCTCAGGACCACGTGGAAGAGTGGGAAAAACTCTTCCACCCCTTTCTTCTCATATAGGACAGAGTAGTTTGATGGTGAAGAAAGAGAGGAATCAGGCTGGGCACAGTGGCTCACTCCTGTAATCCCAGCACTTTGGGAGGCCGAGGCGGGTGGATCACTTGAGTTCAGGAGTCGGAGACCAGCCTGGGCAACATGGTGAAACCCTGTATCTACTAAAAATACAATAATTACCCAGACATGGTGGTGCATGCCTATGGTCCCAGTTACTTGGGAGGCTGAGGCACGAGAATCACTTGAACCGGGGAGGTGGAGATTGCAGTAAGCCAAGATCACGCCACTGTACTCCAGCCTGGGTGACAGAGTAAGATTCTGTCTTGGAAAAAAAAAAAGAGAGAGAGGGATCCCTTTCTACTATTGCGCTTTCTTCACTCTAATTGTTGCTGTTGTTATTCATCTCCCAAGAGTATACGGGAAATCTACTTCTCAGTCAGTCCATCCTCTTGTACCTGCAGGGAGACTCTCCAATGTTGCTCACTGTTTTGAATTAGCACATTTCTTTGCAGTCCCCCGTATCCACTAGGATACATTCCAAGGCCCCAGTGGATGCCAGAAAGCGTGCATAGTACCATACCCTATATATGCACCAATTACTTTTTTCTTCTTAACAATTTCACAAATAGAACATTTGTTCTTACTGTAGATCTTCACGACCTTAGTAGAGAATTTTTTTTTTTTTTTAATTTTTTGGAGACAGAGTCTCATTCTGTCTCCAGCTGATATCACGCTGGAGTACAGTGGCGTGATATCAGCTCACTGCAACCTCTGTCTCCTGGGTTTGAGTGATTCTCCTGCCTAAGCCTCCCAAGTAGCTGGGACTACAGGTGCCTGCCACCACTCCTGGCTAATTTTTGCATTTTTAGTAGAGATGGCGTTTCACCATATTGGCCAGGCTGGTGTTTAACTCCTGACCTTGTGATCCGCCTGCCTCAGCCTCCCAAAGTGTTGGGATTACAGGCGTGAGTCACCGTGCCCAGCCCTTATTAAGTCTTTAAGTGGGAAGCTTTTCTTTTCACTTTTATTTTATTTTATTGAAACATTATAACTGATCATTGAAGAAGATAGTGTTATCATTCCATTCTGACAAAACCAATGAACTTATCCAAGCATGTGCGTGCTGTACACAGAAGAGCCAAGGTTAAAAACTCCCTATTTTTACTTATTTTTTTTAGATTCAGCAGATACATGTGCACTTTTAATGATCCAGTTGCCCAACTAGTGAGCATAGTACCAAATACATAGTTTTTCAAGTCTTGTCCCCCTCCTTCCCTTCTCCTTTTTGGAGTCCCCAGTGATTGTTGTTCCCTTCTTTGTGTTCATGTGTACCCAATGTTTAGCTCCCACTTATAAGCGAGAACATGTGGTATTTGGTTTTCTGTTTCTGTGTTGATTTGCTTAGGATATTGGCCTCCACCTCTATCCATGTGGTTGCAAAAATCTTGTGCCTTTTAATGGTTGTATAGTATTCCATGATGTATATGTACCACATTTTCCTAATCCAATGCACTACTGTTGGGCACCTGGGTTGATTCTATGTCTTTGCTATTATGAAGTGCTCCAATGAACATACAAGTGCATGTGTCTTTTTGGTAGAATTATTTATTTTCCTTTGGACATATACCCAGGAATGAGATTACTGGGATGAATGGTAATTCTATTTGTAGTTCTTCAAAAAATCTCCAAACTGCTTTCCACAGTGGCTGAACTAATTTACACTCCCACCAACAGTGTGTAAACCTTCTTCTTTGCTCCACCATCTCACCAGCATCTGTTAATTTCTGACTTTTTAGTAATAGCCATTCTGACTGGTGTGAGATGGTATCTCATTGTGAAATTCCCCCATATTTTTATGATTCTCAGGCAGTATCATGGGTCTGTATACTGACCCATGCCCTGGGCATGACTTCCACATTGCAGAATTGAGAAGTTGACCCAGAAATGCATTTCAGGCTGAGCGGACAATTATCAGAGGAGCTGGCTAGACCACAGCTATGGTCAGATGTGTCATAGGGACCATGGCCTTTCTGTAGGCTCATGGTCAGAGGTGGAGAGGAGATGTGAACCTTCTTGTAAAAAAAGTCAAAGTGAAAGCTGCCCCGTGGTGATGGGTCTCACCCACCAGATCCTGTGCATCTCCTGGCCTGCTGGGCTCCGTCTCCACCCCGCTGCTTGGCACTCGCCTGGCAGAATCTGAGTGATGGCTTCTACACTCCCAGCCCTGCTCTGCCACTGGCTGTGTCTGAGTCAGAGGATTAGTACTCAGCAGCAGACTCTCCCAAAACCCATCATCTGGGCTGAACCTAGTTTCATGATTCCAAATGCAAAGCCGGTGACCATCTGTTACCGGGGAAATTCTGGGGCTGTTGAATACCAGCTGTGCTTTGAAGGAAGCCTTTCTGCCATGGAGAGACCAAAACCCCCTGAACGGATTAACAAAGTTGAATTCCACATCCTGGTCATGACCTCCCGCACGGCAGGGCTGTACAGCTGCTTCTATCTGACTGGGAGCTCTGGTCAGGGACCAGTGACTCTCTGGATCTGGTGGTAACAGGAGGGAAGATCCAGTCACGTACAGTGCAGATATGGGAATCTCCAGGTGGAGTTCCCCATGGGCCCTGTGACCACAGCCCACACAGAGGGACATACCGATATTTTGGCTCCTATAACAACCGTGTGTGGTCTTTCCCCAGTGAACCGGTGAAGCTCCTGGTCACAGGGGACATTGAGAACACCAGCTTTGCACATGCAGACCCCACCTCTTCTGGCTCTTGGGACACCTACCTTTTAACCACAGAGACGGGACTCCAGAAAGACTGTGCCCTCTGAGACCACACTGCCCAGAATCTCCTTCAGATGGGCCTAGCTTTCCTTGTCCTGGTGGCTCTGGTGTGACTCCTGGTTGAAGACTGGCTCAGCAGGAAGAGGACCAGAGGGCGAGCCAACGGAGCTTCCACTTGGGAACACAGGAGAAGGTTGAGAACACAAAGACCCCTTGAAGAATGACCAAGAAACACAGTGGCCATGGGTGGAAATGAAAGCTGATCTTGAGCCTGGGTGGTGGGAGTTCTGTGTTGGACCCAGGGAGAAGGGAGTCATTGCAGGAAAAAGGGACAATGGCATTCCATTTGTCAAAGCATCCTGGAGAAGACAGGAGGTCGGAGAAACAAGCTAAATTTCTTTGGGAGGCAAAAAAAAAGAAAAAAAGTTGCTTTCAAAACTCAACTTAAGTATCCCTTCTTCGGAGGAGAAAGGTCCTTTTCTCCTATATATATATTTTATATATATATTTTTTTCATGTATATATACATAAATATAAATAATGTATAAATAAATATATATTTTTATTTATGTACATATACATAAATAAAAGCATGGTCCTTACCAAACACAATCATCTACTGACCCATCTGTATCTTTCATTAGGATTATGAGGGCAGGGATTTGGTCTTTTACCTCTGTGACTGTGGCATCTATGCATTGTGTGGCATGTAACAGATTTCTAACAAAGATTTGCTTTTTGGGGGAAAAGGGAGCTGTTGCTGTTTTTAAACTTTGGACCAGGACAGGGGGTCTTTATTATTCAGAACCTAAGAATTAAAAAAACCCATAATTTATCAAAACAAACTTTTTTGAAGAAACACTAGAGTAAAACTTTTGTGTGTGTGTGTGTGTGTGAGTGAAATATGCAGAATTAGTATCGTTATAAACAAAGTCCAGGACTCAACGAAAGGAATAAAGTAAGAACAGAGTCGAAACATGAGGTATGTTGTAATTATTCCCTAAACTACAGTAACATGATATTAATGTTTTCCTCAAAATAAACTCAGAATTTAACATAGTGTTCTTCCAGACGAGTGTGAAGGAAGGCAGGTGTTTTCCCAATGCTGTTCTCCTTGGGAGCTGTCAGCTTCAGTGCAGTATTTCACAGCTAGACTGTAAACAAACGTTAATTCCAATTGGCTCAATATACATTCAACAGTAAAATACCAGAAGTGAGTGGTCTCTGTTGTTCTCCAAAACGTGTGATCTTGAACAGACTTTTATCGTGAAAATGTTCATAGTTTGCACGTATCACTCCCAGCTGAAAGTTGTCCAGTTTAACAGTTACATAATATAATCTTTTATGTGAGAATTTTGAATAGCACAACAGAGACAAAAAAACAGACTAACTTCTTGGTATTACCACATCTTGGCGACAAGTGAGAGTGCCGTTTAAAATGTAAAGGTAATCTTATTTGGTGAACCCTGTAATAGCTGGGGGCTGAGAGGGAAATCTAGGTTGCTGGATTTGTCACTAGGGTTTCCTCTAATAACCAGAGGGTTCCAGTTAGTGTCACCTCCCAGTATGAAAATAAATTTTCTTTCAGGCTTCGTTTGTGCAATTACACGTGTGTGGAGTGGCAGGCGGGCACCTTTTTTTTAGGTCCTGATGACCTGGAGGGTGACTCGTAATCACCCTGAAAGTATGAGGACCCTAAGGAAACCTCCCCTGGGAGAGAGAAAGCTGGGTTTGGAGCCAGTGCGTTGGGGCTCAACTGGCACCTTCTGGTGTGAGCGGCACCTGGTGGGGGTTCCACACGGAGCCGCACCCAACATTGCCCCGGGCCCCCCACCCCTGTTCTGAGCCCAGGCACTCGGTCCCGTCCCACTCCGCTCTGAGCAGCGCCCCCCCCAGCACCCTGACCGCCTCCGCAGGTCCCCGCGCTCTACCCTCAGGCCCCGCGCCCCCTAGCCCTGGGCCGCGCCCCACACCCTTCCCCGAGCCGCAACACCCCACCGGACCGGACTCCCTCGAGCCGCCGCTCGTTGCGGGCCTGAAGCGCAGCGCACCTACTGGCCAGAACTGCCGAGGGCGGGAAAAGTGGCCAACGGCTGCGCAGGCCCTCGGGCTGCTGAGGAGATGGCGTCGATGGCGTCGGCCTCCAGGGCCTCGGTACCCGCGGATTCATTCCGCACCATCAGCCCGGGCAGGCGAGGCGAGAAGGCTGCCTCCGCTGTCCCCGGGGACACGGCGGCCGCGACCACCCTGAAGGGCACCGCGATCCCAGTGCGGTCGGTGGTGGCCTTCCCTCGCCAGGTGAAGGGGAAAGCGGGCCGGGAGGCGGCCAGGCTGCGGCTCCAGCGCCTGCCCGCGGCTCAGGCCGAGGACCCGGGAGAGGCGGCCGAGGAGGAGGAAGAGGAGCCCCTGCCGTCAGTGCCTGAGGATGAAGAGGAGGCGCAGCTCCTGCCCCCAGTCTGCGGGTCCCGTATGAGGGGGATGTGGCGGGACGAGAAGGTGTCGCTGTATTGCGACCAAGTGCTGCAGGACTGTAAGGTGAGCGGATCCAGGGCAGGAAGACGACGGTCAGAAGCTCGCCGGGGCCTGGGAACAGGCATCTGGGGCTTCCCTCTTAGGCGGATGGGGGTCCACAGGGCACAGCGAAAACCTGCGTTTCAAAAAATTAAATAGAGTCAACCTGTGTAGAGCGTTCACCTTGTCAGAGGTGCCCGCGTCGTGCCCTAGAGGAGTTAAGGTTCGAGTTTCCGACAAAATTCGTCAGTTAACGGGACAGCCCTGAGAGAATTTTCTGAGAGCTCCTAAAAAATGAAGATATATTGGCCTTATCATTGCACAGGCATGAATCTTGGTACCTTTATTTAACAGTTTATGCCCAAACATGAGTAAGATCACTTAGCCTTGACTTTTACACTAGAATGCTAGAAATTAAGAGTACTTCCCACTCAGCAGTCCACAAGGCGGCATGATATATATATATGTGTGTGTGTGTGT
>NW_012115222.1:5221263-5228615 GCF_000951035.1 Colobus angolensis palliatus
TTTGAGACGGAGTTTCATTCTTGTTGCCCAGGTTGGAGTGCAGTGGCGCAATCTCGGCTCACTGCAACCTCTGCCTCCCAGGTGCAAGCAATTCTCCTGCCTCAGCCTCCCGAGTAGCTGGGATTACAGGCACGTGCCACCACGCCCGGCTAATTTTGTTTTTTTTTTTTAAGTACAGACGGGGTTTCTCCAGTTGGTCAGGCTGGACTTGAACTCCCGACCCCAGGTGATTCGCCCGCCTCGGCCTCCCAAAGTGTTGGGATTACAGGCGTGAGCCACCGTGTCTGGTGGCATGATTTTTTAAATATAGAAAATACGTATCTGATAAAACAGAATAGAGCAAATATTTCATGTTTCTAACCTAGTTTTTTAAGTTGTAGCAGAAGAATTTGTGCACCTGCATATTCATCGCAGTGATATTTATAAAAAGTTGAAAATTAAGACATAAACAATAACTAGCTGTCTTATCTATGAATTATTCCAGTGAATAGATCTCTTTTAAGTTTAATTTTTTGTTGGTCGTGTTTTCCACTAGATGTGGTTTCAGTTAAAATCTGTAACTTTCCAGGTCGTTCATTATTTAAGGCTATATTGGTTCCATTTGAAAATAGAAATCCATAAAAAAAGTTAAAAATCTATAATTTCATATATTTATACATATATACATTTTTTTCTCTTATTAGGCAGAAGATGCTGATGAAGTTATGGGTAAATACCTATCAGAAAAATTAAAGTTGAAAGACAAATGGCTTGGAGTCTGGAAGACTAATCCCAACGTATTCTTTGTGAAATATGAAGAATCTTCTATCCCTTTTGTTGGTATACTGGTTGAGGTAAATAAATTTTATTTGATCTTTGTTCTTTTTGAATCAGTTTTTTCAAAGACTAAAATATGACTTTATTATTTGGAGATTGATACACAAGAGTTGACACATTTTACTTCTGTTTTAAGTCCCTGAGAAAATTAATAGTGTAAAAAGAAGGTAAGAGGGATATTAGTGCCTATAAACCATTATTATTAAATGGAATCTAGTAGTATCAGACAATATTTATTAGCCTAGTTTTTGCTCAAATAATGTAAAAATAACAAAAGTGCATTTCTTATAAAATTAGTAATTTAGTCTTTAACAAATTTGGGACTTCTTTTTCTGTCTTTTTCCTTTAATCTTCATTTATCTGAATTATGAAGTTTACTTCAGATGAGGAAAGAAAAAGAAATGGATCAGAAAAGTACTGGCAAAATTTGAAATTTTTTTCCTTTGAAAAGTACCCTTTTTTGGGAGACTGAGGCAGGAGAATGGTGTGAACCCAGGAGGCAGAGCTTGCAGTGAGCCAAGGTTGTGCAGCCTGGGCGACAGAGCGAGATTCCATCTCACAAAAAAAAAGAAAAGAAAAGTACCCTTTTAGTATAATATCTTCCAAGCCTTTATCTGATAAGATTTTTCTTTTCTTTTCTTTTTTTTTTCTTTTGAAACAGAGTCTCGCCCTGTCTCCCAGACTGGAGTGCAGTGGTGTGATCTCGGCTCACTGCAACCTCTGCCTCCCGGGTTCAAGCGATTCTCCTGCCCCAGCCAACCGAGTAGCTGGGATTACAGGCACATGCCACCACGCCCAGCTAATTTTTTGTATCTTTGGTAGAGACGGGGTTTCACCATGTTGGCCAGGCTGGTCTCGAACTGCTGACCTCGTGATCTGCCTGACTTAGCCTCCCAAAGTGCTGGGATTACAGGCATGAGGCCCTGCGCCCAGCCCTAATAAGATTTTTCTTTGTTAGGCCTGTAGGCTAAACATTGTGGCATGTTTGATTCTGTTAAAGGTCAATTATCCTTATATAGAAATTAATATTTATAATCACAAATGATACCCTTGCCCCAGATAGATCATTTAAATCTGTATTTTTGGATACAAGAAAAACTTATGTAACTCATTGTGTTATATACTACTTGAAAACAATTTTAAAATATATGTTCTATGGAAAAGTCAGTGTCAGTTTTACAGGTAAAGAATGGCATCTGGGTGTGGTGGCTCATGCCTGTAATCCCAGCACTTCGGGAGGCCAAGGCAGGTGAATCACTTGAGCTCAGGAGTTCGAGACCAGCCTGAGCACCATGGTGAAACCCCCCCATCTCTACCAAAGAAAACAGGCACACACCTGTGTTCCCAGCTACCCAGGAGGCTGAGGTGGGAGGATCACTTGAGCCTGGGAGGCAGAGGTTGTAGTGAGCCTAGGGGACATAGTGAGACCCCATCTCAAAAAAAAAAAAAAAAGAATTTCATATTTTCAGTCATAGAGATTACAAAGGAATGTAAAAGATTCTTGGGATTCTAAAAAAAATTAGCTGGGCGAGGTGGCGGGCGCCTGTAGTCCCAGCTACTTGGGAGGCTGAGGCAGGAGAATGGCGTAAACCCGGAAGGCGGAGCTTGCAGTGAGCTGAGATCCGGCCACTGCACTCCAGCCTGGGCGACAGAGCGAGACTCTGTCTCAAAAAAAAATAAAAATAAAAAAAAGATTATTGGGATTAATTTTTCAATAAGACTCTATTAGTTAATTTTTCAGTAATACTCTGTTTCTTTTCCTTTCCTTTTTTTTTTTTTTAAGATAAGGTCTCACTCTGTTGCCTAGGCTGGAGTGCAGTGGTGCCATCTCAGCTCACTGCAACCTCTTCCTCAGTTCCAGGCAATCCTCCCACCTCAGCCTCCTGAGTAGCTATGACTGCAGGTGTTCACCACCGCACCTGGCTAATTTTTGTATTTTTAGTAAAAACAAGATTTCACTATGTTGGCCAGGCTGGTCTTGAACTCCTGACCTCAAGTGATCCACCCACCTCAGTCTCCCAAAGTGCTGGGATTACAGGCATAGCCACCATGCCTAGCCAGTAGTACTGTTTTTTAGAGGTTTGCTCATTTTCAGACTTTAAATAGCTTTACCTAGATCTTTCACAACTTCTCTGGATTTTTTTTCATCTGGATAAAAATGGTTTTCATCTGGCTTTATTTTGTTTGTTTGTTTGTTTGTTTTAGCAGTATAAGTTTGTGGGTTTTTTTTCAATCAGGTTTTATGTGGAAGCTTAACATTAAAGTAGAACATTTCTGATTGAAATGGATGATGGTGTCTTAGCATCTCTCTCAATACCTCATGATAGCCCCTACACTCCATAAAAGTTTTCAAGATCTCTAAAGTTCCATGGAAACTCAGTAGATTAGGTTACCTGTAAGTTCTATCAATTTCTAAGGTTTTACCTGCAATACATTATTTAATCTGTCTCTGCCTTGCTTTAGAATCTGTGAGGGTCTAGTAATGTCCTCTAAATGTTAGGAAGACAAGATGAAACATGAGAACAGAGGTAAAAGAAGAGCAGTATATTGGCAGATTCTAATTCTTTTGTGGCAGAAAAACAAGGGAGAGCAGCTCTTGGGATGTCTTTAAATAGTGCTGCACAATTCATATTGTTGTTTTATCTGACTCTCCTTCTTTAGTCTTACTTCAGTTGAAGTATTAATAATGCTATATAATGCTCTTTGTTCTGATTTCACAATAATTTATTCCTATGGACCCCCAATTGCTTTTTCTTTAGATGCTATATTAGTTTTCTATTGCTGCCACAGCAAATTACCACACTCAGTGGCTCAAACAATACAAATTTATTATCTTACAACTCTGTAGGTCAGAAGTCTGACATGGGCCTAACTGAGCTAAAATCAAGGTATATGCAAGGCTGCATACCTTTATGGAGGCTGTGTGGGAGAATCTGTTTCCCGGCCTTTTTTAACCTCTAGAAGCAGCCTGCGTTCTGTGGCTTGTGGCCCTCTTCCTCCATCTTCAATGTCCTTCTCACATTGCATCTTTCTGGCTCACTGCAGGCTAAAAAGGCAGTCCCCTTTTAACAGACTCATGATTAGAATGGGCCCAACTGAGTAATCGAAGATGACCTCCACATCTCAATGTCTTTAGTTGTAATCACTTCTGTGAAGTCCATTTTCCCATGTAAGGTAACATATTCACAGATTTCCAAGGATTAGGGCATGGACGTCTTTGGGGGCCATTATTCTGCCTAACATGAATTCATACAATAACCAACCAACAAATAAAAAACTTAGAAACATAGTGTTGACTCCTGAACAGTGCAGGACCCTGCACAGTCAATCTGTATATAACTTTTGACTTCCCAAATACTTAACTAATATCCTACTGTTGACTGGAAGCCTTGCTGATATCATACACAGTTAATTAACACATATTTTGTATGTCATAAATATGATGAACACTATATTCTTACAATAAAGTAAGCTAAAGAAAAGAAAATGTTATTAAGAAAATTGTAAAGGCAGGGCACAGGGGTCCGTGCCTGTAGTCCCAGCATTTTGGGAGCCCAAGGCAGGAGGATTGCTTGAAGTCAGGACTTTGAGACCAACCTGGGCAACATAGCAAGACCTCATCTCTACTAAAAATTTTAACATGAGCTGGGTGGTGGTACACACGTATAGTCCTATCTGCATGGGAGGCTGAGGCAAGAAATTTGAGAGCAAGACCCTGTCTCATAAAATAAAAACCATAAGAAAGAGAAAAATGTATTTACTATTCATTATATAGAAATAGATCATGATAAAGATCTTCATTTCTGTTGTCTTCGTGCTGAATAGGCTGTGAAGGAGGAAGAGGAAGAAGAGTTGGTCCTGCTGTTGCTAGGGTAGCCGAGGCGAAGGAAATACGCATATAAGTGGACCAATCCAGTTGGAACATGTGTTGTTCAGGGGTCAACTGTACTTGATTGGAAGGAAATCTAGCATATCCTTAATTTTGGTTATAAAATGGTCCAGAAATTAAGAAAACTTTTTTATAACTTCTGTACAAAGTAGTTTGACAAAATATATCAAGAACTTTAAACTAGCACTTTATTTCTGGAAATTTCTTCTATGAAAATCAGAAATGTGGAAAAACATGGTTTCTTGGCCTTTTGCCTAAGATCCAAGTGTAGAAATGCAGAAAAGGATTTAGGTGTTAAGGTGATCA
Source organism: Colobus angolensis palliatus (assembly GCF_000951035.1). Classification (NCBI taxonomy): domain Eukaryota; kingdom Metazoa; phylum Chordata; class Mammalia; order Primates; family Cercopithecidae; genus Colobus; species Colobus angolensis. The sequence continues at coordinate 5,226,275 of NW_012115222.1, forward strand.
TGGTGATTTTTTTTTTTTTTTTTTTTTGAGTCTGAGTCTCGCTTTGTCACAGTGGCGCGATCTCGGCTCAATGCAGTCTCCAACTCCCGGGTTCAAGTGATTCTCCTGCCTCAGCCTCCCAAGTAGCTGGGATTATAGGCGTGAGCCACCACGCCTGGCTAATTTTTGTATTTTTAGTAGAGACAAGGTTTCACCATGTTGGACAGGCTGGTCTCAAACTCTCGACCTCACGTGATCCACCCGTCTCAGCCTCCCAAAGTGTTGAAATTACAGGCGTGAGCCACCGCACCCAGCCACCTGGGCTTTTCTTTGCATCATACACTCTAGATGGGGTACTAGAAGAGCTAACAACCTGGAAACATCAACATGTGTAAAACAGCAACCACAAAAAGCAGAATGAAGACAGGAAAATTATTGTATTTGAAGATAGAAAAATAGAAATTATCAAATCTTAACACCATAAAGAAAATAGATTTAAAAGGACAGAACCTCAGGGACATGTTGAACTATAACGAAAGACCTAGCACTCATGTCTTCAGAGTTCCAGAAGAAGAGAAGAAAGAGGGAGGGCTAAAAAATATTCAAAGAATGGCAGAAATTTGCCAAATTTGGCAAAAGATATAAACCTACAAATGTAAGCAGCCAACTTGAGAAGCATAGTTAAGGGTGGGAGTACTCCCACTGGGAAGAAGGGAATTGCATTAAAATTTACTGGTACTGAATGTTGGGATCCTCTATCTTCTACCCTCCAACTGTGCTTCTAGAACACATGCAACTAAGGCATAGCCCTCCAGGAATAAGATTTGAAATATTTTTGTATGATCATATGTTAAAAAAAAAAAAAAAAAGACTTAATGATACTGACTGACCACAGAAAGAGCCTGGGTGGATCAACCAGTGAAGAGGAGATGAGGAGGAGAAGAAAGGAAGAGAGAAGAGAGATGGGGGAAGAGGTTGGTGGCAAGAACAGAAGAAAGCAAATTGTCAAATTGTAAAAGTTTCTCAGAACCAAAGGACATACATTTGTAGACTGAAAGGGCCCACTTAGTGTCCAGCACATGGTGAAGTTTGGGAATACTGGGGCCAAAGAGAAGGTTCAGTAAGATTCCGGAGAGAAAAAAGATAGGTTTATATAAAGAATCAAGAGGTAGAATGGCATCAGACATCAGACCTTTACTTTTTTGTTTCGTTTTGTTTTTGAGAAGGAGTCTCACTCTGTCTCCCAGGCTGGAGTGCAATAGCACGATCTCTGCTCACTGCAAGCTCCGCCTCCTGGGTTCACGCCATTCTCCTGCTTCAGTCTCCGGACTACAGGCGCCTGCCACAACGCCTGGCTAATTTTTTGTATTTTTAGTGGAGACGGGTTTTCACCATGTTAACCAGGATGGTCTCGACCTCCTGAACTCGTGATCCACCCACCTCGGCCTCCCAAAGTGCTGGGATTACAGGTGTGAGCCACCGCGCCCAGCCTTTTTTTTTTTTTTTTTTAATACGGAGTCTTACTCTGTTGCCCAGGCTGGAGTGCAGTGGTGCAGTCTTGGCTCGCTGCAACCTCCACTTCCCAGGCTCAAGCAATCCTCATGCCTCAGCCATGCGCCACCATACCCAGCTAATTTTGTACTTTTAGTAAAGACGGGGTTTCACTATGTTTGCCAGGCTGGTCTGGAACTCCCGGCCTCAAGACATCCTCCCGCCTCGGCCTCCCAAAGTGCTGGGATTACAGATGTGAGCCACCTCACCCAGTCCAGACTTTTCGCAAGTAATTCTTAGTTTTAAAAAGCTATGAAAATATATTTTCAAAAGTTTTAGGGAAAGTGATATCCTACCGTATACTTTTATGCCTGGTCACACTATAAGTGAAGAGTAGAAAAAAGACATTTTCAAATATGTGAGGTCTCAAAAGTTATGTCCAATGCACCCTTTCTTAGGAAGTTAATGGATGTCATCTACAATCAAGAAATATGAAGACATCAGATTCAAAATGTAGAGAAGCTACAACATAAGAGAAAAACAAAGAGAATTCCTGGGATGATGGCAAAGTGATAACAGCTATGTACATAACAGGCCTAGAGAGCCAGTTCAGATTAGAACTGGTCAGAGAACTCTGGAAGAGTGCTTTAAATAAAAATGAAACCAGTATTTTATTTCAAACACAATCTATTGGCTTTGAACATATTGAAAAGAGATTTTTACAACTTAAGGAATTTGGGGCTAAATTAATGAAAGCCACATAGAAAATGAGCAAATGGCTGGGTGCAGTGGCTCACGCCTGTAATCCCAGGGCTTTGGGGAGACCAAGGTGGGCGGATTGCCTGAGGTTGGGAGTTCGAGACCAGCCTGG
>NW_012115222.1:5229450-5229961 GCF_000951035.1 Colobus angolensis palliatus
AGGTTCAAGCGATTCTCCTGCCTCAGCCTCCTGAGTAGCTGGCATTACAGGCATGCACCACCATGCCTGGCTAATTTTTGTATTTTTTAGTTGAGATGGGGTTTCACCACGTTGGCCAGGCTGGTCTTAAACTCCTGACATCAGGTGATCCACCTGCCTCAGCCTCACCAAGTGCTGGGATTACAGACGTGAGTCACCGTACCCAGCCTGAATTCTATTTTTCATAACAAACCTGGTACAGCTATTTGATTCTAAACCGTATGCATGTATAATACTGAAAAAAATCAAAACTAGGCCAGGCCAGGTGCAGTGGCTCACGCCTGTAATCCCAGCACTTTGGGAGGATGAGTTGGGTGGATCACCTGAGGTCGGGAGTTTGAGAGCAGCCTGGCCAATATGGTGAAACTCCATCTCTACTAAAAATACAATTAGCCAGGCTGTGGTGGCACATGCCTGTAATCCCAGCTACTTGGGAGGCTGAGGCTGGAGAATCACTTGAACCTGGGAGGCA
>NW_012115222.1:5230220-5242409 GCF_000951035.1 Colobus angolensis palliatus
AGTCTAGGCAGCGTAGTGAGACCCTGTCTGTAACAAAAAAAAAAAAAAAAGAAAAAAAAACTAAGTGTGGTGGCACAGGTAGTCCTAACTAATTGGGAGGCTGAGTGGAGAGGATTGCTTGAGCCCAGGAGTTCGAGGCTGCAGTGAGCTATGATCATGCCAATGCACTTTAGCCTAGGCAGCAGAGTAAAACCCTGTTTCTTAAAAAAAAAAAAAAAAAGAGAGAGAGAGAGAGAACTAAAATATTAAAATATAAAGCTCAGTATCATATTTCATAATGATTCTTTGGAAATATATTTTTGTCTTGTCACAAATATGGATTGCAGGTCATTTATTATCTTCAAACACCCAGTTTTAAATTGTTATTCTATTTTCTAAGTTTTCTTCTGTCCCATAACTGCTTTGAAGAATAGAATTTATATTTAATTAATTATAAACTTTGTATTTCAAAGTTTGGTTAGTGATTTGAAAATATTTCCTGTATTTAAATGATTATTGTTTTAGGTACTGGTGAGGTAACACTTGCTGATACTTAAAATTTTTTTTGACATAACTCTACCAAAAAATAGAGAATTTCATTGGCTGTACTTGAAAATTTTCAGAACAGATTTTGGAAGTGTTTGTGTTAACACTAATTTGTGCCAACATTTTGAAATTTGTATTAATATGTAATTTATTAAATTTTTAAAAAACTATCAACTTTGGTTCTGAAGCACTGATTTTCAGACAAGTGCAGGGAAGTATCACCATACTATGGTGAAATAAGATGAATAAACAATATAGCATGTTGTTCATGAAGCTAAATCAACTTAAGAATTTTACTCTTGGTGGCTCTCAGCAGCTCGGGAGGCAGGAGTGGCAGCGGCCAGGCAGTCCAGTTTCGCGAAGGCTCTGGGCGCCCCGCGGCCTGCAGGCACCCGGCAGGCGCCCTCCCTGCCGCCAGGATGCCCAAGAGGATGGTCAGCTCTGCCGAAGGGGCCGTCAAAGAAGAGCCCAAGAGGAGATCGGCGCGGTTGTCTGCTAAACCTCCTGCAAAAGTGGAAGTGAAGCCGTAAAAGGCAGCAGCGAAAGATAAATCTTCAGACAAAAATGTGCAAACAAAAGGGAAAAGGGGAGCAAAGGGAAACAGGCTGAAGTGGCTAACCAAGAAACCAAAGAAGATTTACCTGCAGAAAACAGGGAAACGAAAACTGAGGAGAGTCCAGCCTCTCATGAAGCAGGAGAGAAAGAAGCCAAGTCTGATTAATACCATACAGCATGTCTTACCAGTGGTCCCTGTCTCCCTTCTTGTGCAATCCAGAAGAATATTTTTATCAACTATTTTGTAAATGCCAATTTTTTAGTAGCTCTAGAAACATTTTTAAGAAGGAGGGAATCCCACCTCATCCCACTTTTTAAGTGTAAATGCTTTTTTTTAAGAGGTAGAATCATTTGCTGGTTGTTTATTTTTTGATACAACCAGAAAGTAGTGTGGGATATTGAATTATGGGAGGCTTTGACTGTCTCGGGTGTCAGCTTAACATTCCACAGGTGGGAGGTTAGTTTTTATATCCTATAATACGAAGCATATTAAATGGCAAAATGGAGTCAGTCCTGCATTTATTGTCTTCAACATTTTTAATTATTTCTATTCCCATGTTGTTTAGTAGAATTTTTTCCTAAAGAAAACCACTCTTTGATCATGGCTCTCCCTGTCAGAATTGTGTGCACTCTCTAGCATCTTTGGTTGTTAGTCCTGTTTTCCTAATAACTTTGTTACTGTGCTGTGAAAGTTTACAAATTTGAATATGTAGTGTAGGTGCTATTCAGTTGTGAACTGGTGGCCCGTATGTAACAGCTGACCAACATGTGAAGATACTGGTACTTGATAGCCTCTTAAGGAAAATTTGCTTCCAAATTTTAAGCTGGAAAGTCACTGGAATAATTTTTAAAAAGAATTACAATAAGTGGCTTTTTAGATTTTCGTTACGTATGTTAAGAATTGTGTACAAATTGAAATGTCTGTACTGATCCTTGACCAATAAAATCTCAATTTTGGAAAAAAAAAAGAATTTTACTCTTTATGTCTTTTCTGTTTTTTTTTTTTTTTGATGTTTGAATAGCCATTCTTCCACCAATGGCGTAATACAGATAGCAGGGCATTCTTTTTTTTTTTTCAGCATGCTCTTTGTTTGGTATTTTGTTTATTTGTTTTTTTGTTATTATCATTGTCATTTTTATTATTTTGCTACTTTATTCAGTGCTTACTATGTGCTAGATGCCCACTGGAAGCTTATAATTATGATTTATTATATTTAACATGCTTTTATGGCAAAATGTGTTCAAAAATTTTTCGATAATATTAGCTGGGCACAGTGGCATGTTCCTGAAGTCCCAGGTCCTCAGGAGGCTGAGGTAAGAGAATGGCTTGAGCTGAGGACTTCGAGGATGAGTGTGCAATGATTACACCTGTGAATAGCCACTGCACGCTAGCCTGAGCAACACAGTAAGACCCTGCCATATATATATATATACATACACACTGTTTTATGAAATCTCAAAGTCTGGCAACTCAATCTTAGAAACAAATAATGTAGGAGATACAGAATTCCTTTCATGAAACTGAAAAAAATGTGTTTAAGAAGTAGGGTTTGAAAAACTATTGATAGTATATTTAATACTGATCTATAATTATTCTATATGTTGATTGTTGAAGAAGTCATAAACTTAAAAGAAGAAACTTTATAATGAGCTCATATATGAGAAAGAAATCCTGTGGCTTACTAGTATTTGTAACTACATCTCTTATGATATTTATCTTAGGTAACTTGTGAACCATACCAAGACTCATCATCTCGTTTCAAAGTTACTGTTTCTGTTGCTGAGCCCTTTTCTTCCAACATCGCAAATATTCCAAGAGATTTGGTTGATGACATTTTGGAGGAACTGGAACACAGTGTGCCTCTTTTGGAAGTGTATCCTGTTGAGGGACAAGATACTGATATACATGATATTGCTTTGGCCTTGGAAGTTGTCAGGTATTAGGGCCTTTACTTTTGAAAGTTAAATTTATCATATCCAAAAGTTAATGTAAAAGTTTTGCTCATATAATCACTTTATAAGCATTTAGTGATTTAATCTTCATTCACTACTGCTGGATTAAATTTGTCCATTTTAAATTAACAATTGTATTGGTAATTTTTAGTAAAAACATTTTCTTGCAGAAACATTATATATAGGTAATGAAAAGTTTGCAATGTTTTAATCTTAAATTTTATAAAAATAAAATTTAAAAGAATTATTGAAATAAGTAACATTAACTTCTATTCATATTTAAGCATCTTAAATTTATTAGCATTCATTTCTCAAATTTAAAGGCATTACAAATACTAGATATCATCATTCACATTATGATTGCTTCTTATAAGTTGATACAATTTGAGGGAAGCTATCCACAAACAAAATACGGAATTTTTTTTGGCATGTTTTTGTTTTTCTAATGTTTTCCCCCCATACACATTTGGTAGTATCTTACATATTATTTATTTTTTGAGCAAATGATAGCCAAAATCTATAAAATTTAGAAACGGAATTTTACAGTCCCACTCATTATCTCATTTACCATAACCTAAAATAGAATGCAAGTCATCTAATTTTTAAAGTTTTACCTTTTATTTTAGTTGACTCAAAGGTCATTTTAAAATATTTTGCTTAAGAATTAAGATTGAGGTAGAGAATTCTGACATCAGAATATCTGTTTAGCTCTAAATCAGTAGTGGCTCTTTTTGATTATTGTCATCTTAATTTGGTTTATTGTAGGTTTTTTTATGACTTTCTTTGGAGAGACTGGGATGATGAAGAAAGTTGTGAGAATTATGCTGCACTTATTGAAGAAAGAATTAATTTGTAAGTATAGTTTATAAACTTATGCCACACGTTAGAAAAAATAAACATTGTAATTATGTTGATAATTTTCAGGTGGTGTGATATACAGGATGGAACAATACCTGGTCCTATTGCACAACGTTTTAAAAAAACTTTGGAGAAATATAAAAACAAACGTGTCGAACTCGTTGAGTATCAGAGCAATATTAAAGAAGATCCATCTGCAGCAGAGGCTGTTGAATGCTGGAAAAAATACTATGAGATAGTCATGCTCTGTGGATTATTGAAAATGTGGGAAGATTTACGCCTCCGGTAATAATTTGCTCTATTTCAAATAGAAGCAAAATTTACATGGTTATTTTATCATAGCACTTATTTTGTGGTATATGTTCTGATTAAAGTGAAGTATAAAATTAGATGTCTAATTTATGAAGTAAGCACAAGGTACAATTATCAGTATTGGAAAATTATGTTTGTATTAGCTGAATTCACTAAAATCATTGTTTTTTTTTTTGACCAAAAGAACTCATTAATCCATTTCCTTCCTTATCTTTCATTTTAACTCTTTTGATTTTGGCCAAAGCATAAGAAAGGAAGAAGTAGACCTCCTCTATATATAATATGTGAACCAAATAAGATAATTGGATTATAGCTAAAAGAGTAGCAAGACATAGACAGAGTCTGTCTACAGAACAGTTTTTAAAAGAAGCATAAAGACAGGCTGGATATGGTGGCTCACACATGTAATCCCAGCACTTTGGGAGGACAAGGTAGGAGGATCACTTGAGGCCAAGAGTTTGAGACCAGCCTTGGGCAGCATATTGAGGTCCCATCTTTACAATAAACAAACAGATTTTTAAAATTTAGCTAGAAATGTGGTGGCATGTACCTGTAGTCTCAACTACTTGGGAGGCTGAGGCAGGAGGATCACTTGAGCCAAAGAGTTTGAGGCTGCAGTAAGCATTGATCATGCTACTGCATTCCAGCCTGGGCAACAGAGCAAGACCCTGTCTCTTTGTTGTTGTTGTTGTTGTTTGACCCTGTCTCTTAAAAGGAAAAAATAAAAGAAGCAGCAGCAGCATAGGCCTGGTGTGCTGGCTCACGCCTGTAATCCCAGCATTGGGAGGCCGAGGTGGGAGGATCACCTGAGGTCAGGAGTTTGAGACCAGCCTCAACGTGGAAAACCCCGTCACTACTAAAAACACAAAATTAGCCGGGCGTGGTGGTGCATGCCTGTAATCCCAGTTACTCAGGAGGCTGAGGCAGGAGAATTGCTTGAACCTGGGAGGCGGAGGTTGCAGTGAGCCGAGATCTCACCATTGAACTGCAGCCTGGGCAACAAGAGCGAAACTCCGTCACAAAAAAAAAAAAAAAAAAAAGAAGGAAAAGCACAAAGACAAGATGGGGGACAAAAACAAGGAAACTAGAGGAATTTGAATCTTCTGACGCTTACAGCTATAGTATACATTAAATACAACCTGGCCAGATTAATATAAAACCTCACACTAAAGGCCTTTTAACCTGTTCTGTTACCTGACTTGTCATGTTTGGCTTTCAACAGAAATTATAAAGCATGCTAAAAGCAAGAAAAAACCAGTTCAGAGAAACAAAGCAAATATCACAAAGAGACTCAGGTATGATTTTGGAATTCATCAGTCAGAGAATTTAAAATTCATCAATAACTGGGATACATGATCTATTATTGTGGGAAGAAAGAATTAATGAGTTTAAAGATTCGTCAGATAGAAACTTCCCAAACTGAAATGCAAAGAAAAAAGAATGAAAGAAACTGAAGAGAACATTCAAGAACCGTGGGACAGTTTCAAAAGGTGTTAACATATTTGTAACTGAAATACCAGAAGAAGAAGAAAAAGAGCAAATGGATCAGAAGAAATACTTGAATTAATAATGATGAGAATTTTCCAAAATTAAATACAGACACAAAACCACAGATCCACAAAGCTCAGAGAACACCAAACAGGATAAATATCAAAGAATCAACACCTAGGCATATCATATTTAAACTGCATAAAGCTACAAATAAAGAAAAAATATCTTGAAGGAAGCCAAAGGAAATAACCCACATTACCTACTATAGTGAACAAGAATTTCTCAGAAGGAACTATGAAAATAAGATGAGAGGGGAGAGAAATATTCAAAATGTTGAAAGAACCACCAAACTAGAATTCTGTATCTAGTGAAATTATTCTTCAAATATGAGCAAGAAATACTTGCTCAGACAAAACAAAACAAACAAAACTGAGAGTTTATCATTAGTAGGCCTGTTCTGCAAGAAAGGTTAAAGGAAGTTCTTCAGGGAGAAGAAAAATGACAAAAACTCGTGTCTGCATATAGTAAGGAACAATGTGAGAAAAGGAATAAAGGTAACATAAATTATTTTATTATTATTTTATTTATTTATTTTTCTGCGACAGGGTCTTGCCCTGTCACCCAGGCTTGAGTGCATTAACGTGATCATGGCTCACTGCAGCCTCAATCTCTGAAACTTTTATGATCCTCTCATTTCAGTCTCCTGAGTAGCTGGAATCACAGGTGTGTGCCACCATGCCTGGCTAATTTATTTATTTTTATTTTTGTGGAGACAGGGTCTCACTATATTGCCCTGGCTGATTTCAAACTCCTGGGCTCAAGTGATGCTCCCACCTCGACCTCCAAAGTGCTGAGATTATGGGTGTGAGCCACTGTGTCCAGCCTCTATTTTTCTTATTGTTGATTGATCTAAAAGATAGCTATTTAACATAATAGTAGTAATGATTCATTAGGTAACTAAAGCTTGTGGATTACTGAAATAAATGAAATAATATCATAGAAGATGGGAGGATAGAATTGGAATACTCTGTTATATGGTATCTTCATGACATGTGAAGTAGTTTAGTGTTATTTGAAAGTGGACATAAATTAGTTAAGAATATATGTTGCAATCTCTCGGGCAAATACTATTTTTTTTTTTTTTAAAAAGGAAGTATAATTGATTTAAGAGAGTAGACACAATGAAACAAAATAAAATGCTAAATTAAAACTAGAAGAGGCAGGGCTGGGTGTGGTGGCTCATACCTGTAATCCAGCATTTTAGGAGGCCAAGGTGGGCGGATCACCTGAGGTCAGGAGTCCAGACCACCCTGACCAGCATGGCAAAACTCCATCTCTACTAGAAATATAAAAATTAGCCAGGTGTGGCGGTGCATGCCCAGCTACTCAGGAGGCTGAGACACGAGAATCATTTGAACCTGTGAGGTGGAGGTTGCAGTGAGCTGAGATCATGCCACTGCACTCCAGCCTGGGTGACAGAATAAGACTGTGTCTCAAAAAAAAACAAAAACAAAAACAAAAAAACAAAACAAAACAAAAAACCCAAAAAGCAACCAAAACACTAGAAGAGGCAGAAAAGGAGGGAAAAAGGAAACAAAAGATAGGTGCAACCTCTGTATTAATAGAAACCAGCTACAATATGGTAAATGTTAATTATGTCAAAATAACTTTAAATGTAAATGGTCTAAATAAAAAAAGCAGAGATTATGAAAATGGATTTAAGAAAACAATACCCAACTATATGTGATCTGTAAGAAACCCACTTTATAAATATTCAGATATGTTCAAAGTAAAGGGATGGAGAAAGATATTTCATGCTCATGCTAATTAATAAAAAGCTAGTGTGGCTATATTAATTTCAGATGAAGCAGCTTTAAGAACTAGGACAATTATCAGGGATAAAAAGGGACATTTCATGATGATAAAGGGTTTGGTTCTCCAGGAAGATTAACAATTTCTTACCACTCCTATTCACCTTCATACTAGAAGTTCTAAATAATGCAATAAGACAAGAAAAAGAAACAAAAGGTCTGCAGACTGGAAAAGAAGAAATAAAACTATATTTGCAGATGACATAATTGTCTATGTAGAAAATCCCAAAGAATCAAAAAGGAACAAAACTCCTGAAACTGATAAATGAGTATAGCAAGTTTACAGGAAGCAAGGTTAATATTCAAAAATCAACTGCTTTTTTATAAACCAGCAATGAACAATCTATTTTAAATTTTAAAAATTATTGACAATAGAACCAAAAATGTGAAATACTTAGGTATATACCTAACAAAATATAGGACCTATAATGCAGAAAGCTACAATACACTGATGACAATAAATGGAGAGATATCTTATGTTCTTGGATTGGAAAACCCAATATTTAAAAAATGTCAGTTCTTCCCAACTTGATCTGTAGATCCAGTGCAATCCCAGTGAAATTCATAGCAAAATATTTTGTAGAGATTGACAAACTGTTTCTAAAACTCATGTGGAAAGGCAGGAAACCTAGAATAGCCAAAAAGTTGAAGGACTACTACTACTCTATTTTAAGACTTACTATGAAGCTGTAGTAATCAAAAGAGTATGGTATAGGTGAAAGAATAGATTAATGGAAGAGACATATAGATCAGTGGAAGGAAATAGAGTCCATAAATAGAGTCCTTATATAGTCCAGATTAGAGAGTCCATAGGATCCACACATAGAGTAGACTGACTTGACAAAGGGTGAAAGAAATGTAATAGAGAAAGGATAGTCTCTTCAACAAATGGTGCTGGAATAATTTAATATCTATATCCAAAAACGTGAACCTAGATACAGACCTTTCACAAAAATTAACTCAAAGTGGTCCATAAACCAAAACATAAAACTCAAAACCATAAGACTTGTAGGAAATTATAGATACTCTTGTGTTTGGCAGTCGGTTTTTAGGTGCCACAACAATATTGTATGTTCTGTGAGAGAAAAAAGTGGTAAGTTGGACTTTGTTAAAATTGAAAACTGCTCTGAAAAATACACTATTAAGAGAAAGAAAAAACTAGCCACAGATTAGGAGAAAATATTTGCAAAATATATATGTGATAGACTTGTATCTAAAATATACAAAGAGCTCATAAAACTCAAACATAACAAACAACCCAATTAAAAATGGGCAAAGATCTGAATAGACACCTTACCGAAGAAGATACACAGACAGCAAAAAAACATATAAAGAGATGCTCAACCTCATTTGTCATTAGTAAATTGCAAATTAAAACAGCAATGAGATGCCATTACATACCTGTTAGGAATGGCTAAATAAAAAAAAGGCTGATAATATTAATTGCTACTGAGAATGTTGAGCAAAGGAACTCTCATTCTTTGCTGGTTAAAATGCAAAATGGTACTGGCTCTTTAGAGCATTGTTTGGCAGTTTCTTATAAAGCGAAACATAGTTTAACCATAGGACTCAGCAGTTGCAATCCTACTTGGTAGGATTAATTACCCAATTAATTTGAAAACTTACATCCACATAAAAACCTACACTGAAATAAAAAGTATTACAAAGGAATAGTATAAATAACTCAACCCAACAAATTAGATAACCTAGAATAAATGAGCAGATGCCTAGTAAGACACAACCTACCAAAAATGATTCAAGCAGAAACATAAATTCTGACTGGCTCTATAACAAGTTAAGTAGATTGAATTAGCAAATAAAAAACTACTCACAAAGGAAAGTCAAGGACTAGATGTCTTCACTGGTGAATTGTGACACACGTTTAAAGAAGAATCAACATTAATTCTTCAAAAACTCTTGCAGAAAATAAAAGGTAACAATTTCCGAACTCATTCTGTGAGACAATATATTACTCTGAATCCAAAAGCAAAGACATCACAAGAAAAGAAAACCTAGACGAATATCACTAATGAATATAGATACAAAATCCTCAAATAAATACTAACAAATGGAGTCTGGCAACATATAAAAAGATCAGACACTATGACCAAGGTAAGATTTATCCCAGGAATCCAATGTTATTTTAAAATATGAAAAATCTATCAGTATAATACATAATATTAATAGAATGAAAAAACAAGACACAGAGTCATCTCAATAGACACAGAAAAATCATTTGACAAATTAACACCCTGTCATGATAAACACTCTAAAAAAAACTTGGAATAGAAGGGATTTTCCTCAACCTGTTTAGGCTGTCTATGAAAAACTCACAACTAGAGTCATCAATTTTTATGGCGAAAGAATAGATCTTTTTCTCCCTACAATCAGGAGCATGATAAGGATATTTATTCTTGACACTTTTATTCAAATTGTACTGGAGGTTCTAGCCAGAGCAATTAGACAAGAAAAAGAAATAAAAAGCATACAGATTGGAGAGGAAGAAGTAAAATTATCTCTATTCACAGATGGCATGGTCTTGTATATAGAAAATCCTACAATAAAATACTACTCAGCAATATAAAGAAGTAAATTGCTGGCCGGGCGAGGTGGCTCATGCCTGTAATCCCAGCACTTTGGGAGGCCAAGGCGGACAGATCACAAAGTCAGGAATTCAAGACAAACCTGACCAACATGGTGAAACCCCATCTCTACTAAAAATACAAAAATTAGCCAGGCGTGGTGGCGTGTGCCTGTAATCCCAGCTACTCAGGAGGCTGAGGCAGGAGAATTGCTTGAACCTGGGAGGCAGAGGTTGTAGTGAGCTGAGATCACGCCACTGCACTCCAGCCTGGGTGACAGAACGAGACTCTGTTTCAAAAAAAAAAAGAAGTAAATTGCTAACACACACAATAACAGTAACATGCATGGATCTCAAAAATAGGTTGAGTGATAAAAGCAGACACAAAATAATGCATAGTATATTATTCCACTTTAAAATTCCATTGAGAGGCCAAGCACGATGGCTCACGCCTGTAATCCCAGCGCTTTGGGAGGCTGAAGTGGGCAGATCACCTGAGGTTAAGCTTTCGAGACCAGCCTGGCCAATATAGCAAAACTCCATCTCTACTAAAAATGCAAAAATTAGCAAGGCATGGTGGTGCAGGTCTGTTGTCTCAGCTACTTGGGAGGCTGAGGCAGGAGAATCGTTTGAACCCAGGAGGCAGAGGTTGCAGTGAGCTGAGATCGTGCCACCACACTCCAGCCGTGGCAACAGAGCGAGAATCTGACCCAAAAATAAATAAATAAATAAACAATAAAATTCCATTAAAAATTCCTAGTGGTTCCCAAGTATTAACGGAGAGGCAGAGCATAGAATTCTTAGGGCATTGAAACTCTTCTGTATTATACTATAATGGTGGCTACATGTCATTTGTCCAAACTCCTATAATGGACAACACCGAGAGTCAACTCTGATGTAAACTATGGACTTTGGATGACAATGATGTGTTAATATAGGTTCACCGGTTGTAACGAGTGTACCACTCTGGTGCCAGATATTGATAGTGGGGCAGGTTGTGTGTGCGGGGGGAACAAGGTATACACAGGAACTCTCTTCCTTTTGCTCAACTTTGCTGAAAATCTGAAACTGCTCTGAAAAATAAAGCCTATTAAGAAAAATTCAGTTTTCCTTTCAGCTGGAACCGCCATCTTCCAGTAATTCGCCAAAATGACGAACACAAAGGGAAAGAGGAGAGGCACCCGATATATGTTCTCTAGGCCTTTTAGAAAACATAGAGTTGTTCCTTTGGCCAAGTATATGTGAATCTATAAGAAAGGTGATATTGTAGACATCAAGGGAATGGCTACTATTCAAAAAGGAATGCCCCACAAGTGTTACCATGGCAAAACTGGAAGAGTCTACAATGTTACCCAGCATGCTGCTGGCATTGCTGTAAACAAACAAGTTAAGGGCAAGATTCTTGCCAAGAGAATTAATGTGTGTTTTGAGCACATTAAGCACTCTAAGAGCCGAGATAGCTTCCTGAAACACGTGAAGGAAAATGATCAGAAAAAGAAAGAAGCCAAAGAGAAAGGTACCTGAGTTCAACTGAAGTGCCAGCCTGCTCCACCCAGAGAAGCACACTTTGTGAGAACCAGTGGGAAGATGCCTGAGCTGCTGGAATCTATTCCCTGTGAATTCATGGCATAATAGGTATTAAAAAAAAAATAAAAGACCTCTGGGCTGAAAAAAAAAATTCAAAGAAAGGGAAATACATAATGACAGAAAGCAGACCAGTATTTGCTCAGGACTGCAAAGATGCATGAGGAAACTTATCAGTATGATGGAAATTTTTTATGTCTTTATTATTGTGATTGAGTTAAAAGCACATATGCATTTGTGAAATCTCATGGAATAGTTCACTTAAAATGATTACCTTTTATGTAAATTATACCTTAATACATTTGATTAAAAAACACCTATCTATACCTTTGATTTTAAAACTAGGATAGCATGATAAACTACTGTGGTTTCCTGAATGTTTAGGATGCCTTACTTTTGGAGCAGCTAATTAACTGGTAAATAGCAAAAAAAAAAAAAAAAAAAAAAGAAGGAAAAGCA
>NW_012115222.1:5242480-5264502 GCF_000951035.1 Colobus angolensis palliatus
AACTGGTAAATAGCAAAAAAAAAAAAAAAAAAAAAAAAATGTATGAATGGTTTCCTGTTTCTCAAGATCAAGACCACTTGCTTAAATAGATATAAAAATGCTGAGTGGGTTTGATTTTGAAATGTTTAATGAAACTTTTGGAGGATACTGCTAATATGTTTAAATTCAGTTTTTAATAACTTACAGAGAAAATTATTAGAAAGTTTCCTGAAATCATAAGTTTTACAAAAATATATAGTAACTGAGATACAGTTCAAAACTATTGGTACTGGCCAGGTTCATGCCTATAATCCTAGCACTTGGGGAGGCCAAGGTGGGAGGACTGCTTGAGGCCAGGAGTTCAAGACCAGCTTGGGCAATGTAATGAGACCCTGCCTCTTAAAAAAAAAAAAAAAAAAAAAAAAAGCCAGGCAAGGTTGCACATGCCTGTAGTCCTAGCTACTTGGGAAGCTGAGATGGGAGGATTGCTTGAGCCCAGGAGGTCAAGGCTGCAGTAAGCCATAATTGCACCACTGCACTCCAGGGCAAGACCCTGTCTTTAGTTAAAAAAAAAGAAAAAAAAAGAAAAAAATATATATATACATACACGCACTAAAGCCACATCCTGTTAGCATAAAGCAATAATCAAAGTGCTGCAGAGAATGCGAAAGATTATACTAAAGCGATTACTGGTAAATCCATGTCTACTGGAAAAAGAGTGTCCCTTTTGGCTGACAGTAATGATAAAAGCCAACAGTTATACTAAAACTTCTTCTCTTTCTGTTGGAGACACTTAAATGATAGAGACAGGAAACAGGAAACATAAAGAAAAGCAGGAAGAAGAGAAAGAACTAATTAGAAGTGGCAAACAATATAAAAACAACTAAGAGAGAAGCTGGACTAGTTCTGCTGGGAGGCCAACAGCCAACTATTTTATGCAGATAATAATATTTGAATCAAAATGATACGCTAATTGAGCATAGTATCTAAAATTAGCCATATTCGAAAACATTTTAACATTTTAATGCCTCACTGTGACAGGCATAACCCATCTTTGTGTGAGTCTACAACTCAATGGATTATGAAAGTACAACCAGGAAATTTTTCTACTGCATTGGAAGATTGAGGTAGCTGAGACAATGGTTGTAGTGGGTTGCATGCAGATTTCCAGGCACTGTCAATTAAAATGAAAATATTTTAGAGTTTAAGGATTTAAACATGCAGTTATCTAAAAGATCTGAATCATTACATTGCTCTCAAGTTGCTCATTGCCCTCAAGGAACTTATAATTAATGAAAACTATTTCTCAAAGATGCTTAGTACCAAGTTTTTATTTACCGAATAAGGACAAGGTCAGTCTTTTTCATGTTAATTTAATTACAACTAAATATTTTCAACTATAGAGTTCATGGACCTTTCTTTCCAAGAATTCTGAGGCGTAGGAAAGGAAAAAGAGAATTTGGAAAAACTATAACACATATTGTAGCAAAAGTGATGACTACTGAAATGGTAAGAAATAAACTATTCTTATTTGTTATTTAAGTATTTGCTGTGTATAATCGGAAAAGAAGCTCCCTGAGGGTGGAGTCCTTGTCTAATCATTAATGCCTTATTTTCTCAACTACCTCCAGCTCAGTTATTGCCATATCATAGATACTACTAAATAAATAAATGGTGACAACTATTTACTGAGTACTAACCTTGTTGCCAGGTACTATGTTAGTTGCTATGGTGAAGATGAGACATAAACATGAGAAAGACTGCATTTAGGGGAGACAAAATGTTGATCCAGACCCACAATCTTCCTTCTTCACACATTTGAAAATTTCAAGCATGGTGGAAATATGGGCACCAAATATATAAGCAGTTACAATTATGACACAGAATGATAAATGCTATGATAAGCGTATGTACAGAGTACCTGTAGGATGGGTACATAAGACAATTAGGAGTCTGGAAATGCTGGATAAAAGAAATAACTCAGCTGAACTGTGAAGGATGAATATAAATTTATCCAGCTCAAGAACAAACAAATGTTCTAAGACAAAGAGCAAATATTTTAATTTCACTTGACCTCTCAGTAGCATTTCAAAGCTCTCTCATTGAAATAATCTCTTTCCTTGTTTTATGTTAGTATACTTCCCTGGTTTTCATTCTCTCTAAAGTTACTTTTATTCTCGTGTCCTCTAAATGCTTGGTACTTGTCTTTTTTATGCATTATATTATCCTGAAGTGATATAGCTAATCTTCCCCCATAACTTCACTTATATATATAGGTACTTTTCCAGAATGTATTTGCATAGCCCAAACTTTTGTTCTCTAAGCTCCAAACCTATGTGTCCAACTGCCTATTGCTTATGACCACTTAATTGCCTCACCAGTACATCAATTAATTGTCTGCAATTAATTTCATAATCTTATCTCGTTGACTTGCTTTTATTCTGGAGTTCTCTGTTTCAATAAATGGTACCATCATCTACTTGACTGCTAATAACAATTTTCTGGGAGTTATCTTCCTCATATTTCTCCTCACTTTCATACACACTCACTTTTTTCCTTCACTCACCCCACATCCTGGGATAAGCTGTGTTTCCTCTGCCTACTGAGCCACTGTTCATCCTTCAGGTCTTGATTTAAATATTTCCACAGGAAAAGGCCTTCTCAACCTTTCATAATACATTAGACTGCTGTATACAATTATAGTACCTTGTATTTTTCCTTATTGGCACTTTTCTTTATCATGACTACATTTAATACTTTTGTGGCTATCTATTGAATGTCTGTCTCTTTCACTAGTATGTGAACTTCTTGAGAGCAAAGAGTATTTACCACTCATCCAGTCACCTAGCATGATGCTTGGTACATGGTAGGTGCCCAGCAATTTTTGGTGAATCAATAAATTAGTGTATGTGACAAGAGAGATTAGTACATATAAGGAACTGAAAGAAGGCCACCAAGGCTAGTGATTAACATCTAAGAGAGTGATGAAAGATAAAGCTGGCATATTAGACAGTCTTGTCTGCTATTCTACCAATTTGTATTCTTTTCAACAAAATTTAATTTTCCTTTTAATTACTTATTGGAGCATCTTATTCAATCATGTTGATTATTCTCCAACATCTTTATAAATACCTTTTAAACCATCTTTTTAAAAAGGTATAAATCTTGCTTTTATCCTCAGTTTTATTTTGTCATTTTTATTTTTACTTCTCCTTTTCACTTTTTAATAGGTCCTGGCTTTATTCACTTTCTTATATGACAGAATTTCTATGAATTTTTTTTTTTTTTGCTCATTGCTTTGCAATCCTGTTTTCATTTGTGAAGTTATACCTGAACTTTGGAGGCCAGGATAATGAGAGGGAGACTACTGTGAGGAGAAGGTATCATCAGTTTCCACTTTACTTAAACCTTGGATTTTAGATTTACTTTTGAGGTTTATGAAATATTATAGTTTGATAGTAGTATAGCTGTACATATAAGCTTTAACAATTTCCTCATCTTTGAAGATTCTTGACTGAGAATTCTTGCTCTATATACACCCCTTAGACACAGTTTATTCATGCCCATCATCTTATATTGATGATCTTTATAAGCAGTGTGGTGGAAAGGCATGGACTTTGTAGTAGTCAGATACCCAGTGTTCCAATACCCTATCTGAGACCACTTAATAAGTAATCTTAGGCAAAGTGCATAACCTCTAAGCCTCAATTTCCTTACTTGTAGAATGCTTTAAAAAGAGAGAGATAAAAAATATAGATATACTGTGCTAGTTAAGAGCATGGGCTCTAAAGCAAAATTGCCTGGATTCCTGGTTTTGCCACTTACTAGTTAGGTGATTTTCAGCAAATTATTTAACCCATCTGTACTTTAGTTTCTCATATGTAAAACTGGGATAATAATCCTATGTTCCATATTTATAAGTTGTTGTAAAGATTAAATGTTTACATTTGTAATATACTCAGAATAATGCCCAGCACATAGTAAGTGCTCAATAAATGTTTACCCCTTGTTTCAGTTTCTGAACTAAAGTTAAACATCAGTCATTCTCCTAGATCTACGAGAAACAGTGGTATCTCCATTGTGTATCATAGGCCTCTACCCTCTTGTTGATCACAGGCTGTTCCTTCTTTCAATCTGGAGACAGTATAGTGTGATGTTGGAGAATATAGACTTTAAGATCATAAAAACCTGGATTTGGTTCACAGTTTTGCTTCTTAATATTTCTATGAGATTAAACAAATTACATCGTTTCTTTTATTTCCTCATCTGTGAAAGAGAGTAATTAAGTCTGTCCCATAGAGTGTTAGGCTTAAGTGAAATAATTTTTATAAATCTTTTAGCAAAATGCCTAGCACATAAATAAATGTCAACTGATACTATTATTACTATTTTGCAGTTCATATCCCAATAATATGGCCATCATTTTTGCCAGATTTTTCCTGTAGTGCTACAAAAGGTGATAACCATGTCTGAAAATATACAAAGTACAAAGAAGAATTTCATCAGTTTTCTTCCATCTGTACTACTGATTCTGTTGCCACCTGCCTCCTCAGAGACAGTGTGCCCTCAGTTATTCCTTATTTTTTTTGTATCTTTTTTCCTTTCTTAAAAATCTTGAGGTGAAATTTACATAGCAAAATTAACTGTTTTAAAGTGACATTCAGTGACATTTAGTAGAGTTACAATGCTGTGTACATCTGTCTGGTTCCCAACCATTTTCGTTACGCAAAACCAGAACCCCATACCTCCATTTCCCCTTTCCCCTCAGCTCCTGACAATCAACAATCTGCTATCTCTGTAGATTTATGATTCTGGATATTTCATATAAATGGAATCATAAAATAGCCAACCTTTATGTCTGGCTTTTATTGTAGCATTTATCAGTACTTCATTCATTTTTTTGGCTGAATAATATCCTGTTGTATGTATATACAACAATCTGCTTATATATTCATCAGTTGGTGGATATCTGAGTTGTTTCTGCCTTTTGACTATTAGGGAAAAGGGGCTGTGAACATCTGTGTACAAGAGTTTGTCTGACTACCTGTTTTCCACATTGTCATCTGCAAAGTATTGGGGTTCCAATTTCTCCAGTTCTCAACAACACTTTTATCTTTTTTTGTTGTGTTTTATTTATTTTTTCTCTTTCTTTTATTTTTAAAATTACAGTCATCCTAGTGAGTGTGAAGTATTTAATTGTAGTTTTGATTTTCATTTATCTAATGACTAATGATGTTGAAGATGTTGAACATATTTCCATGGACTTGTTGGCCATTTGTGTATCTTCCTTGGAGAAACATCTATTAAATTCATATGCCCAGTTTGTAATTGAGTTGTTTGTCTTCTTGTTATTGACTATAAGAGTTCTTTGTATATTCTGAATACTAGACTCTTATTAGATACATGCTTTGCAGATTTTTACCCCCCATTCCTTAGGCTTTTTCACTTCCTTTTGTGCTCTTTACTGCCACTTAGGGGATGCTAGGAGCATTGCCTGCCCATGATCACTGTCATTGCTGTTAACTTTATTTACTATTTCATAGGCGATCCCTCTTCCTCCCCCTCCTTCTTTCTTTCTTCCCTTCTTTCCTTCCTTTCCTTTCTTTCCTTCCCTTCCTACCCTTTCTCCTCTTTCTTTCTTTTTCTTTCCCTTCCTTCCTTCCTTCCTTCTCTCTCTCCCTTTCCTTCCTTCCTTTCTCCTTTCTCCTCTTTCTTTCTTTTTCTTTTCCTTCCTTCCTTCCTTCCTTCCTTCCTTCCTTCCTTCCTTCCTTCCTTCCTTCCTTCTCTCTCTCCCTTTCCTTCCTTCCTTTCTCTCTCTTTCTTTCCCTTTCTTTTCTTTTCTTTCTTTCTTTCCTTCCTTCCTTTCTTTCTCTCCTTTCTTTCCTAGTTGGATCGGAATAGCACTCAATCTGTACATTGCTTTGGGCAGCATGGTCATTTTAACAACATTTATTCTTTTGGCGGGGCACTGTGGCTCACGCCTGTAATCCCAGCACTTTGGAAGGCCGAGGCGGGAGGATTACGAGGTCAGGAGAGCGAGACCATCCTGGCGAACACGGGGAAACCCCGTCTCTACTAAAAATACAAAAAAATTAGCCTCGGGTTGTGGCGGGCGCCTGTAGTCCCAGCTACTCGAGAGGCTGAGGCAGGAGAATGGCTTGGAACCCGGGAGGCGGAGCTTGCCATGAGCCGAGATCGCGAAACTGCACTCCAGCCTGGGACACAGAGCGAGACTCCGTCTCAAAAACAAACAAACAAACAAAAACCCCCAATATTGATTCTTCTTATTCTTGAGCATGGAATGTTTTTCCATTTGTTTGTGCTGTCTCTTATTTCTTTCAAGAGCATTTTGTAGTTTTGCAATTCTTGTTGTAGAGCTTTTACACTTCCCTTGTTAGCTGTATTACTAGGTATTTTATTTTGTGTGTGTGTGGCTATTGTGAATGGAATTGTGTTCTTGATTTGGTTCTTCAGTTTGGACATTGTTGGTGTATAGAAATGCTACGGATTTTTGTACATTGATTTTTGTATCCTGAAACTTTGCCAAAGTTGTTTATCAGATCTAGAAGCTTTTGGGTAGAGGCTATGGGGTTTTCTAGGTATAAAATCATATAGTCTCTAAAGAGATCATTTGACTTCCCCTCTTCCTATTTGGATGCCTTTTATTTCTGTCTTTTGCCTGACTGCTCTGGCTAGGACTTCCAGTACTGTGTTGAATAGAAATGGTAAGAGTGGGTATTGTTGTCTTGCTGTTTTTCAAGGGGAATGCTTCCAGCTTTTGCCCATTCAGTATGATGTTGGCTGTGGGTTTGTCATAGATGGCTCTTATTATCTTGAGGTATATTCCTTCAGTGCCTAGATTGTTGAGAGTTTTTAAGATGAATAGATGTTGAATTTTATAGAAAGCCTTTTCAGCATCTGTTGAGATGATCATGTGGTTTTTGTTTTTAGTTCTGTTTGTGTGCTAAATCACATTTATTGATTTTTGTAAGTTGAACCAACCTTGCATACCAGGAATAAAGCTAACGTTATCATGGTGGATTAGCTTTTTGATTAATGGCCACTTAGGACATTGATGTGCCACTAGATTCAGTTTGTTAATGTTCTGTTGAGGATTTTTGCATCTGTGTTCATTAGGGATATCGGCTTGAAGTTTACTTTTTTTGATGCATCTGCCAGGTTTTCGTATCAGAATCATGCTGGCCTCAAATAATGAGTTGGGGAGGAGTCCTTCCTCCTCAATGTTTTGGAATAGTTTCAGTAGGATTGGTAGCAACTCTTATCAGTCTGGTAGAATTCAGCTGTAAATTTGTCTCATTCAGGGCTTTTTCTGATTGGTAGGTAGGCTCTTTATTACTAGTTTAGTTTTGGAACTCATTATTAGTCTGTTTAGAGTTTCAGTTTCTTCCTGGTTCAATCTTGGGAGATTGTATGTTTGCAGGAATTCATCCATTTCCTTTAGGTTTTCTAGTTTTTGTGCATAGAGGTGTTTGTAATAGTCTCTGAGGGTTTTTTTGTATTTCTGCAGTGTCAGTAGTAATGTCCTTTTTGTTGTTTCTGTTTGTGTTTATTTGAATATTCTCTCAGTCTAACTAGCAGTCTATTTTATTTATTCTTTCAAAAAACAACTTCTGGTTTTGTTGATCTTTTGTATGGTTTTTCACATCTCAGATTCATTCAGTTCAACTCTAATTTTGGTTCTTTTTCTTCTTCTAGTTTTGGGGTTGGTTTACTCTTATTTTTCTAGTTCCTCCAGATGTGATATTAGGTTGTCAGTTTGAGATCTTTCTAACCTTTTGATGTGAGCGATTAGCAGAACACACTTTCCTTTTCTTTTTTTTTTTTTTTTTGGGACAGAGTCTCGCTCTGTTGCCCAGGCTGGAGTGCAGTGGCACAATCTTGGCTCACTGCAAGCTCTGCCTCCTGGGTTCATGCCATTCTCCCACCTCAGCCTCCCAAGTAGCTGGGACTACAGGCGCCCGCCACCACGCCTAGCTAAGTTTTTGTATTTTTAGTAGAGACTGGGTTTCACCGTGTTCACCAGGATGGTCTTGATCTCCTGACCTCGTGATCCGCCCACCTCAGCCTTCCAAAGTGCTGGGATTACAGGCTTAAGCCACTGCACCCAGCCTTAAATTTTCCTGTTAACACTACTTTAGCTGTGTCTCAGAGTTTCTGGTATGTTATATCCTTGTTCTCATTAGTTTCAAAGAATTTTTTGATTTTTTGATTTCTGCATTAATTTCAGTGTTTACCCAAAAGTCATTCAGGAGCAGATTGCTTAATTTCCAAGCAATTGTATGGTTTTGAGAGGTCTTCTTTAGTATTGATCTTTCTGTTTTTTTTTTTGATGGAGTCTCACTCTGTCACCCAGGTTGGAGTGCAGTGGTGTCATCTTGGCTCATTACAACCTCCACCTTCCAGATTCAAGCGATTCTCCTGTCTTGGCCTCCTGAGTAGCTAGGATTACAGGCGTTCACCACCATGCCTGGCTAATTTTTTGTACTTTTAGCAGAGATGGGGTTTTACCATGTTGGTGAGGCTGGTCTCAAACTCCTGACCTCAGGTGATCTGACCTCAGGTGATCTGACCTCAGGTAATCTGTAGGTGTCTGTTAGGTCCATTTGGTCAAATGTCAAGTTCAGGTCTCAAATATCTTTCTTAATTTTCTGCCTCAATTATCTGTCTAATACTGTCAGTGGGGTGTTGAAGTCTTGCACCGTTATTGTGTGGTTATCTAAGTCTCTTCATAGATTTCTAAGAACCTATTTTATGAATCTGAGTGCTCCAGTGTTGGTATTATATATATTTAAGTTAGTTAAGTCTTCTTGTTGAATGAAACCCTTTATCATTATGTAATGCCATTTTTTGTCTTTTTAAAATCATTCTTGGTTTAGAGTCTATTTTGTCTGAAATTAAAATAGTAACCCCTGCTTTTTTTGGTTTTCCGTTTGCTTGGTACATTTTTCTCCATCTTTTTGCTTTGAGCCTGTGGGTGTCACTGCACGTGAAATGGATTTCTTTTTTTTAGAACTGAGTCTTGCTCTGTCGCCTAGGCTGGAGTGCAGTGGCACGATCTCATCTCACCGCAATCTCTGCCTCCTGGGTTCAAGTGATTCTCCTGCCTCAGCCTCCCAAGTAGCTGGGATCACAGCCACATTGCCTGGCTAATTATTGTGTTTTCAGTAGAGATGGGGTTTTGCCATGTTGGCCAGGCTGGTCTCGAATTCCTGACCTCAGGAGAACCACCCACCTCGGCCTCCCAAAGTGCTAGGATTACAGGCATGAGCCACCATGCCCAGCCTGAAATGAGACTCTTGTAACATCATATAGTTGGATTATTTTTCTTTATCCTTTCTACTAGTCTTTTTAAATTGGTGATCTTAATCCATTTACATTTAAAATGATTACTGATAAGGAAGGACTTACTTCTGCCATTGGCTACTGTTTTTCCTACATGTAATATCTTTTTGTTGTTGTTGTTATGCAGTGCTTTCAGGACCATCTTCTTTTGTGTTTTATTAAGAATTTTTTTTAGTGTACCATTTTGATTTACTCCATATTTCCTTTTGTGTGTATTTCTTAGTTATATTCTTGGTGATTATCAAAGGAATTATAATTCACATCCTACATTTATAATGATTGAGTTTGAATTGATACCAACTTTGCTTTAATAGCATACAGCTCCATCCCTCCCTTTATGTTGTTATTGTTACAAATTACATCTTTATACATTGTTTCCCCATTAGCATGGATTTATAAGTATTGTTTTAGTCATTGGTATCCTAGATTATATAGGAAACAAAAAGAGGAGTCACAAACCAAAAATACAGTAATACTGCCTTTATATTTACCCTTGATTTTACCTTTACTGGAATTTTTTATTTCTTTATATGGCTTTGAGTTACTTCTGTTGTTTATTTCATTTCAGTCTGAAGGACTCCTTTAGAATTTCTTTTAGGATAGGCCCAACTTTTGTTTATCTAGAAATGTCAGTTTCTTCTTCATTTTGAAAAGATAATTTTTCTAGATATAGAATTGTTGGCTGTTTATCTTTCAGCACTTTAAAATCCCACTGCTTTTTGGCTTCCATGGTTTCCAATGAGAAATCAGCCTTAATCTTATTAAGGATCTCTTATTCTTAATGCATTGCTTCTCTCTTGCTGCTTGTAAGATTCTCTCTTTATCTTTGGATTGTTTTTTATCATTATTATTTTCTGAGATGGAGTTTTGCTCTTGTTGCCCAGGCTGGAGTTCAATGGCATGATCTCAGCTCACTGCAACCTCTGCCTCCCAGGTTCAAGTGATTCTCCTACCTCAACCTCCCCAGTAGTTGGTATCATAGGCATGTGGCACCACATCTGGTTAATTTTTGTATTTTTAGTAGAGAGGGGGTTTCGCCATGTTGGCCAAGCTGGTCTGGAACTCCTGACCTCAGGTGATCTGCTGCCTTGGCCTCCCAAAGTGCTGGTATTACAGGTGTGAGCCACCCATGCCCTGCCTATCTTTGGATTTTAATTGTTTGATTGTAATGTATGTTAATGTGTGTTTCTCTGTGTTCATCCTACTTAAAGTCCATTTCACTTCTTGGATATGTAGATTCATGTCTTTAATGAAATTTGGGAAGTTTTCAGCTGTTACGTTTTCAAATATTTTTTCTACCTTTGTTAGGAAAACACTCAAACCATATTTTCCTTCTGTTTTCACAACAAAACAAGAATTATCAACACAGAAGACTTCTGTGACCCCAAAATATTGGGGCTTTCTCCCCGCCAGCAAGTAATCAGTTCTCCAGCAGACCCCAACTGGGTGTCCTACAATTCTATTTCAACATATCTATCAGTAGACAGTGTCACATTCTACAGATTGGAGACTCAGCCTCCAAAACTGCCCCTGTCCCTCAGATATCAGTCACAAATCTAGGCCTCCAGAACTTCTGACTGACTGACTTCAAGTTGGGGTTCTCACAACTCCCTTTTTTTTTTTAGTTTTAATTAATTTGCTAGAGCAGTGCACAGAACTCAGAGAAACATTTATGTTTACCAGTTAATTTAATTAATTAATTAATTAATTTTTTGAGATGGAGTCTGGCTCTGTCACCCAGGCTGGAAATGCAGTGGCATGATCTCAGCTCACTGTAACCTCCACCTCCCAGGTTCAAGCAATTCTCCTGCCTCAGCCTCCTGAGTAGCTGGGATAACAGGAGCACACTACCACACCCAGCTAATTTTTGTATTTTTAGTAGAGATGGGGTTTCACCATATTGGTCAGTCTGATCTCGAACTCCTGACCTTGTGATCCGCCCTCCTCAGCCTCCCAAAGGGCTGGGATTACAGGTGTGAGCCACCATGCCCGGCCTATGTTTAGCAGTTTATTATAAAGGATATTACGGTCAAGCACAGTGACTCACGCCTGTAATCCCAGCACTTTGGGAGGCTGAGGCAGGCAGATCACTTGAGGTCAGGAGTTTGAGACCAGCCTGGCTAACATGGCAAAAACCCATCTCTACTAAAAATACAAAAATTAGCTGGGCGTGATGGTGCACACCTGTAATCTCAGCTACTTGGGAGACTGAGGCAGGAGAATCACTTGAACCCGGGAGGCAGAGGTTGCAGTGAGCTGAGATTGTGCCACTACACTCCAGCCTGGGTGACAGAGTAAGACTCCGTCTCAAAAGAAAAAAAAAAATCAATATTACAAAGGATACAGATGAAAAGATGTGTAGGGGAAAGTATCAGGGAAAGGTGCACAGAGCTCCCGTGCCCTCCTCCAGGTGTGTCATCCTCCAGGAAATGTTATGCGGTCGGCTTTCTGAAGGCTGTCTGAACCCAGTCCTCTTGGGTTTCTTTGGACAACTGTGTTAAAACGTGATTGGCCTCTAGGTATGGGGTGGAACCCAGTTTATTTATTTATGTTTTGTCTCTTTTTTTTCTTTTTTGTGGATAACAGGGTCTTGCTATATTGCCCAGGCAGGTCTCAAACTCCTGGGCTCTAGCTACACTCCCACCTCTGCCTCCCTAAGAGCTGGGATTACAGGCACGAGCCACCGTACCTGGCAGAAACTGGTTTGGAATGAGGGTCTTATGACCCACAATCAGAAAAGCACAAGAATATTAGAGTCCTACCCTGGGGCAGGTGAAAGGAGAGCAGGAGAAGGTTAGAGAGATTCTGTTTCCTGAGGCCTGCTTCTGAGGCCTAAAGCACCCAACATTTTAACAAAAAGCTGTAATAAGGACTATGGAAGTTATGAGTCACAAGCTGTGAATGAAAACCCATATATACATACAAAGTAACACCACACCCTTTTCTCTCTTTCCTCTTCTTCTGACACTTCCTAGTAAGTATATTTATATGCTTCATGGTATCCCACAGGTCCCTTTGATGCTGTTCATTTTTTTCCATACTTCTTTTCTTTCTGGTCCTCAGGCTGGATAATTTCTATTGTGCTTTCATCAAGATTGCTGATTATTTTTTCTGCTTGCTCAAATCTGCTGTTGAACCCCTCTAGTGAATTTTTTCACGTCAGCTATTACACTTTTCAACTACAGAATTTCTATTTTGTTTATATTTTTATCAATATTCTTTATTTGTTCAGACATTGTTCTCCTGGTTGCTTCTAGTTCTTGATTGTTTCCTTTAGCTCTTTGTGCACATTTAAAACAGTTGAGTTAAAGTCTTTGTCTAGTAAGTCCAAAGTTCCTCAGGGATAGTTTCTGTCAATTTATTTTTTCTGTGAGTGGGTCACGGTATCTTATTTTTTTTGTATGCCTTGCAATTTTTTTGTGAAAACTGGACTTTTTGATATTATGATATGATAACTCTGGAAACTGGATTCTACCCCTCCCCAGGGTTTGTTTCGGTTGTTGAAGACTACAGCTGTATGTTTGTTTAATGACTTTTCTAAACTACTTTTGCAAAGGCTGTATTCCTTTTTGGTGTGGCAATTGAAGTCTTTGTTGTGTCATCTCAGTAGATAGTGAGTAATCTAACAGAGATTTCCTTAAATGGCTCAGCTAAAAAGAAAAAACAAGGTCAGGTGCAGTGGCTCACACCTGTAATCCCAGCACTTCGAGAGGCTGAGGCAGGCAGGTCACTTGAGGCCAAGAGTTTGAGACCAGCCTGGCTAACATGGCGAAGCCCCACCTTTACTAAAAATACAGAAATTAGCTGGGTGTAGTGGTGCACACCTGTAATTACAGCTACTTGGGAGGCTGAGGCAGGAGAATTGCTTGAACCCGGGAGGCAGAGGTTGCAGTGAGCCAAGATCGTACCACTGCACTCCAGCCTGGGTGACAGAGCCAGACTCCATCTCAAAAAAAAAAAAAAAAAAATAGATAAATAAGTAGAAAAAAACAAAAGCAAAAACTCTCCCAGTGTTTGCAGATTATCTCTGAGCTGAGACACTCCTTCAAAGCTAAGCTAGGCTGCCTAAAACTTTGTATTAGGTTTTGCTTCCTGTTTGCACAAGGCCCAAAGAGCAGCCAAAGGTGCAAGCCTAGGTTCTTCTCAGATATCTTCTGAGCATACATCTAGCCCTGCAGTGCATGTGCATTTCACTACTGATTTCCTAGTGTATGGGAAGCCCTGATTCTTTTCAGCCCTTATTCCTCCAAAAATCTTTCTCCTCAGCCCCTCCTTTGAGGAATTCTGCTTGTCTCTTTCTGTGTTCTTTGTGCTGGGCATCTTTGGGGCAAAGGGAAAGCCACTCCAGCCTGAGGGATGAAGAAAAGATTATCCTCTTTGCCAGTCCATCAGAGAACTACCAGATAGGTCAGAATTTACAACCATAGTATTTTGAGAACAAGGCCTATATTGCACCCTACCACCTGGCGGCCTGCTGGCACCAGCAAGCTACACCAGGAATGTGGGCTGCCATTTCCATTGCTGCTGCAGAGCAGGGGATTGGGGATGGTAGATGGGTAAGCAAAAACAATGCCACAACACTTGTTTACTGAATTTTAGCAGCCACTTCCTTAAGTATTTCCTTTGTTGTTATGTTTAATTTAGATTCTAGAGCTCCCAAAAGTTGATTCCATAGTTTTTGCCAACTTATGTTTGCTTCAGTGGAAGAGCCATTACTTCACCATTTCTGTGCTGTCATCTCTTCCTTGTGTCTTTAACCTCTCCTCTCTACTCTCTCCTTCCTGAATACAGTGAATTATGTTCAATTCTGTTCTGTTTTAAATAGCAAAACAATATCTACCCTAAATGCCACATCTCTGTTTCTTACCTTGCAGAGAAAAACTATTTGAAATATTTATCTGCATTTATTTCTATTTCTTTCATATTTATTCCTCTACTCACTGTGATCTGGCTTCTGTCTCCAGAATATCACTGAAAATACTGTTTGTGGTAATGTAGAATCTCCCTCTGGCCAATTGCAGTAGGTACAACTCAGAGATTACCATCTTGTTAATCTTTGAGCAGCATTTGACACTACCAACTACATTTGTCCCTCGGTATACAAAGGGATTAGTCCGAGGACACTTGGCGTGTATCCAAATCCGTGTGTATTCAAGTCGTGCTGTCAGCCCTGCAGAACCCACATATACAAAAACGTCAAAGTCTGCTCTCCATATACTCAGATTTTCATCCTGCAAATGCTGTATTTTGATCCATGTTTGGTTGAAAAAAATCTGTGTATAAGTGGGTCTATACAGTTCAAACCCTTGTTGTTCAAGGGTCAACTGTACTTCCTCCTTTCATCACATCCTAGTCTCCTGATTTTCTTACTACCTCTTTGCCTACTTCTCAGTATTCTTTGTGAGATCTTGCGTTTCTGCCGGTTTAATATTCCTCAGTGTTCTGTTCTAGGTTGCTATCTTTCCGCCTTTACACATTCTTGTAGCTAATTTCATCCATTCCTGTGCTCAAATTATCATATAAGTAAATAATTCTATGACCTTATGTCTAGTCAGGTCCTATATTCTAGACCCTTATATCCATAGTCTGCTGGATACTTCTATCAAGTGACTCCACTGGCACTTCAAATTTATTGGCACCAAAATTAAACTCATTGTCTTCCTCTATTACACTTTTTTCTCTCTCCTGTGTTTCTTATTTCAGTGAATAAAAAAACATATGAGTGAGGAGGGTTTCAGAGTTCTTACAAATTATTTATTTACAGAGGTAGTCTTGTGCTATCTGCCTCCAATGTATGTAATACCTGGACAAATACCTGAATTTGTGGGTTGCTGATTTAGTAAGGCTTATAGGAATTTTACATATATCTGGAAAAAGTGTTCACTCTCACTTGTCAAATAAATGGAAATGAAAATGAGGTGGGAAGAGTTTTGTCCATTAAAATGGCAAATATTTTACACATTTTTTAAAACTCCCATGTTGTTTTGTTTATAACAAAACAAGCATTCTTAACCCAAGTTTTAATTGATTAAGCTTCTCTGGAGAGGAATTTGGCAAAGTATATCCAAGAGTCTTAAAATGTTTATACCTTTTGATTCAGCAATTTCCCGTCTAGTAATGTTTCCTAAAGAAATAACTAGGTACATATATATAAAGATCTGTTGTAATATTTTCATAATGTTGAAAACTCATAAACCATCTAAATAAGAGTGAGAAATTCATAACATAAGTGGTAATATATCTGTTTGATACATTAGTATGTAATTGTTAAAAATTAGGCTTTGATGTGCTATTCATAATAGCAAAGACAGGGAATCAACCTAGGTGCCCATTGATGGTGGATTGAATAATGAAAATGTGGTACATATACACCGTGGAATGGAACATTATGCAGCCATAAGAAGAATGAAATAATGTCCTTTGCAGTGGTGTGAATGCAGCTGGAGGCCATTATCCTAAGTGAATTAATGCAGGAACAGAAAACCAAATACTACATGTTGTCACTTACAAGCAGGAGCTAAACACTGAGCACATGTGGACACAATCATGAGAACAATAGACACTGCTAACTACTGGTGCTGGAGGAAGAAGGGAGGAGATGTCTGTTGAAAAACTACCTATCGGGTACTATGCTCAATAACTGGGTGAAATAAACAAACATAGTAAACCCTGCACATACACCCCTGTATCTAAAATAAGTTGAAATTATAATCATTTAAAAAAAATAGGCTTTGAAAAATTATTTAAAGACATGAGGAAGGTGATACAGTATAATGATAAAATCAGAATTCAAAAATATATACAAGGTATGGTAGGATTGATTAGCATAAGAATAAATGAATATATGCATGGGAAATATACTAGAAGGAAATATCTATATAAATGAAGGTTTTCTTTAATTAAGAATTTACAAGTTAATTTTTCAACTTTTGTTATGCTTTCTTTTCCATGTTTTTATAACAAGTACCACTTTTATAATAAGAAAAAAAGGCTGGGTGCGGTGGCTCATGCCCGTAATCCCAGCACTTTGGGAGACCAAGGTGAGCGGATCACTTGAGGTCAGGAGTTCAAGACCAGCCTGGCCAACATGCTGAAACGTCGTCTCTACCAAAAATACAAAAATTAGCCGGGTGCGGTGGCACACATCTATAGTCCCAGCTACTCGGGAGGCTGAGGCAGGAGAATCACTTGAACCCAGGAGGTTGCAGTGAGCCAAGATTGTGCCACTGCACTCCAGCCTGAGTGACAGAGCAAGACTCCATCTCAAAAAAATAATAGTAAGAAGAAAAATGATATGTGCATGATAATGACATTTTCATTGGAATCAAAGAATAATAGGCATTTTTTCAGAATATATTTCCAAATTTTATATTTGGATTTATTATTTATTTATTTACTTTTTTTTTTTTGAGACAGTTTCACTCCTGCTGCCCAGGCTGGAGTGCAATGGCACCATCTCTGCTTACTGCAAACTCCGCTTCCCGGGTTCAAGTGATTCTCCTGCCTCAACCTCCCAAGTAGCTGGGATTACAGGTATGTGCCACCATGCCTGGCTAATTTATGTGTTTTTAGTAGAGACGGGGTTTCACCATGTTGGTCAGACTGGTCTTGCACTCCTGACCTCCAGTGATCCACTTGCCTTGGCTTCCCAAAGTGCTGGGATTACAGGCGTGAGCCACTGTGCCCAGCCTGGATTTATATTTTATATTAAAAGTCCTTCACACTGCTGGGCATGGTGGCTCCTACCTGTAATCCCAGCACTTTGGGAGGCTGAGGTGGGCGATTGCTTGAGCTCAGGAGTTTGAGACCAGCCTGGGCAATATAGCAAAACCCCACCTCTACAAAAAATACAAAAATTACCCAGGCGTGGCAATGTATGCCTGTAGTCCCAGCTACTCAGGGGGCTGAGGTGGGAGGATCACTTGAACCTGGGAGGTTTAGGCTGCATGAACCATGATCGTGCCACTGCACTCCAGCTTGGGCAACAGAATGAGACCCTGTCTCAGAATAAATAAATAAAGCCCTTCAGTCTTCACGACACTAATAATGAAGTTATCTCCTCTTTTCTACTCCCAATGCATATTTTAGAATCTTTGATATGTATAATTTTGTTTATTTGGGGGCTGGGCGTGGTGGCTCACACCTGTAATCTCAGCACTTTGGGAGGCCGAGGCAGGTGGATCACCTGAGGTCAGGAGTTCAAGACCAGCCTGGCTAACGAGGCGAAACCCTGTCTGTACTAAAAATACAAAGATTAGCCAGGTGTGGTGGCAGACGCCTATAACTCCAACTACTCGGGAGGCTGCGGTGGGAGAATTGGTTGAACCTGGGAGGCAGAGGTTGCAGTGAGCTGAGATCATGCCATTGCACACCAGCCTGGGTGACAAGAGTGAAATTCCATCTAAAAAAAAAAAAAAAAAAAAAAAAGAATTTTGTTCATTTACTAAAATTGGAGGGTCATTTTGAGTTAAAGAAAACAAAATGATGCACAGGGAAAAGCATGAAATCTGGTGTCATATTGAACTGTATCTAAAGCTTGGCATCACTACTAATTTTGACAATTCATTTAATCTTGCCAAACTTCAGTTTCCTTAACCTTATAGCAGGTATAATAATACTTACATCGCCAGGCGCGGTGGCTCATGCCTGCAATCCCAGCAGTTTGGGAGGCTGAGGTGGGCAGATTACCTAAGGTCAGGAGTTCAAGAGCAGCCTGGCCAACATGGAGAAACCCCATCTTTACTAAAAATACAAAAAGTTAGCCAGACGCAGTGACAGGCGCCTGTAATCCCAGCTACTCAGGAGGCTGAGGCAGGAGAATCGCTTGAACCCGGGAGGCAGGGGTTGCAGTGAGCCGAGATCGCACCATTGTCCTCCAGCCTGGGCGACAGAGTGAAACTCCATCTCAAAATAATAGTAATAATATGTCAAGGAACTGTTGCAAGGCTTAAGGAGGTAATATGTAAAGTTCAAAATATGGCACATAGCTAATACCCAGTATTTAATAGCTATAAAATGATGAATGAGGGTAAAGAAAAATTTCATTTCAACATTAATCAATGAACTGACACTTTGAGCATTTAATACTTGCTAATCTTTAATACATGATAAGTCTTTTGGGAAAAGCATTTGTCCAGTAAGTAACTGATTAAAATGACATATTTAAGTTTAACCTATTACTGAAAGTGCAAGTGTTTTATTTCTTTTTAGATAAAGGATTTATCTTCAGACACACTTCTCCAACAGCATGATGATTTGGATTTGGCTTTGGATAATTGTTATAGTGGAGATACAGTAATAATTTTTCCAGGAGAATATCAAGCTGCAAATCTTGCTTTGTTGACAGATGACATCATTATAAAGGGTTAGCAGGGCATCCTTTGTAGTTTTTTTACAGCAATGTATACTGGACAAATTGTGTATTCTAAATATGCTTAATGAAATCATTAGAAATTACAATAGAATTTATGTTTTACAAAAATCCTTTATATTCCTTTTACAATTAAGACATGTTCATCATATTTTCTATTAGTTCCATTTATATTTTTTGCCAAAACCACTTTTTTCTTATCTATCTTTACTGCTTTTCATATCACTTTACTAAGAAAACCCAGATGTAATGTTATATTAAAATATGCTCATCATTTTCTCAAAAAGGCCAATATCACATGCTAACTCACCAAAACAGAAGTAAAAAAGCAGAATTTACTAAATTTCTTTTAGGTCCTGAACATATTTAGAAACTTTCTCTCTTTTTGACTTTGAAGTAAGAGTATTCTCATTGTCTAACCAACAACAACAGCAACAACAAAAGAAGGACATCCCAGCACTTTGGGAGGCTGAGGCAGGTGGATTGCTAGAGCCCTGGAGTTTGAGACCAGCCTGGGCAACATAGTGAAACCCCATCTCTACAAAAAAATTCAAAAGTTAGCTGGATGTGGTGGTACACACCTGTAGTCCCAGTTACTTGGGAGGCTGAGGTGGGACAATCACGTGAGCCCAGGTTGCAATGAGCCATGATCAAGCCACTGCACTCCAGCCTGGGCAAAAGAGCAAGACTGTCTCAAAAAAGAAAAAGATTACACTATAGTTATGTATCTACTATATTAGTTGTTAAAAATATGTGAAGCTGGGCACTGTACTATGCACCTGTAGTCCCAACTTACTCAGGAGGTGAGGCAGGAGGATCACTTGAGCCCAGGAGTTCGAGACTAGCCTGGGCAACATAGCGAGACCTGTCTCTAAAAATGCACACACACACACACACACACACACACACATATGCACATGCTGAAAAACTTTAGTAACAGCAGTATTATTGAATGACTAAAAGGCCTTAAAATGGGAGATTACTGATTTAATGTATTTTTATCCCTATGAATCAGGAGTTGGAAAGAGAGAGGAAATTATGATTACTTCTGAACCTTCTCGTGACAGTTTTGTGGTGTCCAAAGCTCACAATGTGAAACTAACGCATCTATCTCTGATACAACAAGGGACGGTTGATGGTATCGTGGTGGTGGAGTCTGGTCACATGACTCTAGAAAACTGCATATTAAAATGTGAAGGAACAGGAGTGTGTGTTCTTACAGGGGCTGCTTTGACAATTACAGACAGTGAAATAACTGGTGCCCAGGTATTTCATTCTTTAAAAAGTATGGCTTTATATGACTATAGATAACAACTTTGAGTGATCTTAATATACAAATAAAGGGTAGCAATTTTTTCATCTTTTAATGGAATTCTAATTAAACTTAGTAACTGGTAGACATCAACAAAATGAGTACTAGAGTGTCATAGTACGTTTAGGAAAAATGAAATGCTAGGTCCAAAGTAAAGAATATTTAGTTTTGTTTTATAAGTGTGACTTTTTAAAATCTGGAAAACAGTGGCTATAACATAAATCATGAGTCAATCATTTGATAGTTTATCTTTAAAGAAATAAGACATGTAAGTTATCAGATGTTGCTGTTAGGTGATGTGATTAGTTCTGACAGCTTCTGAATAATCAGGACATAAAAAACTTGAGGCCAAGTACAGTGACTCACTCCTGTAATCCCAGCACTTTGGGAGTTGAGGCGGGAGGATCACTTGAGCCCAAGTTTGAGACCAGCCTGGGCAACACAGAAAGACCTTGTCTTTAACAATAAATAAATAAATAATTAAAAATTAAGAGCTTGAGTCTTTAGATAATAATCACAAAGATCATTGAAGGACTGGAGAATTGAATGAGAAAAAGGATTAAAGGAAGTAGAAAAATAAGAGCATTTTTTTTTTTTTTTTTGAGATGGGGTCTCGCTCTGTCGCCCAGGCTGGAGTGCAGTGGCTGGATCTCAGCTCACTGCAAGCTCCGCCTTCTGGGTTTACACCATTCTCCTGCCTCAGCCTCCCGAGTAGCTGGGACTACAGGCTCCCGCCACCTCGACCGGCTAGTTTTTTGTTTTTTTTGTTTGTTTTTGTTTTTTAGTAGACACAGGGTTTCACCGTGTTAGCCAGGATGGTCTCGATCTCCTGACCTCGTGATCCGCCCATCTCGGCCTCCCAAAGTGCTGGGATTACAGGCTTGAGCCATCGTGCCCGGCCAAGAGCACCTTTTTAAAGAATTTTTTAAATTTCCACTAAAATGAGGAAATATACTTTAGTGGCATTACGTGGGATTTACAGTAGATATAAATTTTCATAACTATTGAAACAATTGCTTAAAAAGGTTTTGGACTCCTTTCTAGAGAATCATCTGGGTGGAAGAATAAGGTAATGGATTATATGACCTCAACCTTCTAAGTCTAATGATTCTCTAACATATTTAAATTTTCAATATTTTTAAATATTATCTTTACAATTAACAGTTGCATGCATGATCATGTATTTTCATGTAACTTAATGTTTATATTGGTAATACAGAATTACAATTTTCAAATCTAAAGAAGATTTTGGAGAGAGATTTGTGTATCTATTTTGTAGATAGTTTTATTTGCTTTTAATTTACAGGGTGCTGGTGTTGAACTGTATCCTGGAAGCATAGCCATTTTGGAAAGAAATGAAATTCATCACTGTAATAACCTCAGAACCAGTGACAGTTCAAAAAGCACCTTAGGTGGAGTTAATATGAAGGTATTATCTTATTTCTTGATGTAGCATTGTTATAAGAATTGTAAGTAATTATAAGTAATAAAATACCAGTTTTAGTCTTAAAAGGTAGTCTAAATATTATCATTGATTTGGAAAAGAATAGTACAAGCATAAAATATGGTTAAATAATGGCTGATGGGAAATAAGTTTAGCCTTACCTAATTTAATAATTTGTGCTTAAACTCTGCAAATAACTCTGAATATGAGAAATGGGATAGATTTTTCTCTTAAAGACATTTTAGAGTTTTCTTTGATCAGATCTGTAATACATTTTTTATTTCAAATTACAAAGTAAAGCAAATTAAGAATAATAATACATTAAGAAGCATTTGAAGTTTTACTTTCAAAGTTGTGTTAAATGATTTAAGCTAACTGATTTGTTTTTCTAAGACCAGCCGAGCGGGCACAAAAGAACCAGCGGGTAGGCAAGTGTAGGAGCAAAACCGCAAGTTTATTTTGGTCACCTAGCTTCAGGGAAAGAAGGTGGGCAGGGAGAAGTCTGTCGGCCTCCGGCAAAGGAGGCCGGCAGAGTCCCCCGGTGGGGCTCTGGG
>NW_012115222.1:5265622-5270844 GCF_000951035.1 Colobus angolensis palliatus
TAGCCAGGATGGTCTCGATCTCCTGACCTCGTGATCCACCCGTCTCAGCCTCCCAAAGTGCTGGGATTACAGGCTTGAGCCACCGCGCCCGGCCGCAGTTTTAAAATCTTTGATTTGTCTTAAAACATTTTTTCTGTTCTTAAATATTTTTCAATTTTTCAGTGGTCCTTGAATGTTAGCATGCATCAGAATCATTCTTGCAGAGGTCCACTCTGCTTTCTGATTCAGCAAGTCTAGGGTGGAGCCAGAGAATTTGTTTTAGTAAGTTCCTAGGTGATGCTGGTACTGCTGGTTGAACTCACACTTTAAGAATCATATTCCTGATACTCAAAGTGTGAGCCATGGACCAGCAGCATTGGCATCATCTGGTAGTTTGTTAGAAGTGGAGAATTTTGAGCCTCACACCAGACTATTTGAACAAAATGTGGTCTTTAACAAGCTCCCAAATGATATATACGTAACATTAAAATTTGATAAATATGGTTTATAAAATCTGATAAGATCTGGCCTCTGCTTTCTCCAACTTAATCTCCTTCCAATCTTCCTCTTACACATTATATTTGAGCCACACTGGCTTTGTTTGTGTTCCCAGAAATTATTAACCTTGTTCTGGCTGTTACCGTCACCTGAAGCACTCTTTGTTTGTTTGTTTGTTTGAGATGAAGTTTCGCTCTTGTTGCCCAGGCTGGAGTGCAATGGCACGATCTCGGCTCACCGCAACGTCTGCCTCCCAGGTTCAAGCGATTTTCCTGCCTCAGCTTCCTATGTAGCTGGGATTACAGGCATGCGCCACCACGCCCAGCTAATTTTGTATTTTTAATAGAGACGGGGTTTCTCCATGTTGGTCAGGCTGGTCTCGAACTACTGACCTCAGGTGATTTGCCCGCCTCTGCCTCCCGAAGTGCTGGGATTATAGGGGTGAGCCACCACACCTGACCTGAAGCACTCTTTCTATAGACTTTCTTATTACTATCTGAATGTGATTGTCCCTCTTCAAAGAAGCCTTTAATGTAAAGAACACTCAAGTGGTAACCTCTCCCCACCCAGTCATACTATCACATTACCTTATTTTCTCCAACTCACATATTATTTGAAATTATTTATTTTCATGTTTATTATGTTATGAGAGGTCGACTTCACGGGTTGTATCCCCATACAGAATTAGTTGTTTTTGTCAATAACTGATAAAAGTAAATTGAAAACTTCATTTAATATTTTCTTACACTTATTTTTTTTTTCTTTTTCTTTTTGTGGAGAATGGGGTCTTGCGATATTGCCCAGGCAGATCTCGAACTCCTGGGCTCCAGCTATCTTTCTGCCTCTGCCTTCTTAAGAGCTGGGATTACAGGGCGTGAGCCACCACACCTGACTCATTTAATATTTTCTTATTGGCTGGGCGCGGTGGGTCACACATGTAATTCCAGCGCTTTGGGAGGCCAAGGCAGATGGATCATGAGGTCAGGAGCTCGAGACCAGCCTGGCCAAAATATTGAAACCCTGTCTCTACTGAAAATACAAATATTAGCCAGGTGTGGTGGCACGCACCTGTAGTCCCAGCTACTTGAGAGGCTGAGGCAGGAGAATCACTTGACCCGGGAGGCAGAGGTTGCAGTGAACGGAGGTTGCAGTGAGCTAAGACCGTGCCATTGAACTCCAGCCTGGGCGACAAAGCAAGACTCCATCTAAAAAAAAAAACATTTTTTTTTTTTTTGAGACAGAGTCTCACTCTGTCGCCCAGGCTGGAGTGCAGTGGCATGATCTCGGCTTACTGCAACCTCCGCCTCTTGGGTTCGAACAATTCTCAGCCTCAGCCTCCTGAATAGCTGGGATTGCAGGCACCCACCACCACGCCCAGCTAATTTTTTTTTTATTTTTAGTAGAGATGGGGTTTCACCATCTTGGCCAGGTTGATATTGAACTCCTGACGTCGTGATCCACCCACCTCAGCCTCCCAAAGTGCTGGGATTACAGGCATGAGCCACCGCGACCGGCCAAAAAAATTCTTATTAAATATTTTTGTAGTTAATATTACATTAGTTGGTGTCATGAAAATAGCACTTAACACTTGTTCAAAATTGAGAGTGTTGGTTGCTTTAAAAAATCTGTTAATCCAAGAATAAAGTCTAAGCTAATTTTTATATGTTCATTACTTCATTTTTTAAATAAAATTATTGAAAAACTAATTTCCTCAAATAATTTAATAGGTTCTTCCAGCACCCAAATTGAAGATGACAAATAATCATATTTATAGCAACAAAGGCTACGGAGTAAGCATTCTTCAACCAACGGAACAGTTTTTTATTGTAGCAGAAGAAGCTCTCAACAAAAGGGCTGCTTCAGGAGATAAAAAAGATGATAAAATGCTCTTCAAAGTAATGCAAAACCTGAATCTGGAAATGAATAATAATAAGATAGAAGCAAACGTCAAGGGGGATATCAGAATAGTCACAAGTTAAAGCGTCTGAATTGATGTTAAAGTTTTATATTTCACAAATTTGTTTAAGAAATGATTCTCATATTCCACTGAAATGGTAGTTTCAATTCAAAGCTTAATTAAAAAATATTTAAATATCATAATGCTTTCATTGAATGATTCATTTTAACATATTTTTAAAATAATAGCTTTATTAAGATGTGGTTCACATGCTATAAAATTCACACATTACAAAGTGTACAATTCAATGATATTAGTATATTTTTAGTATATGGTACAGTCATCACTATTTAATCCAGAAACAAATATAGTTTTAAATATTGTTTTCTAATACTCCTCCAATAAAAAGCATTAGGTGTTCTATATAGATAAAAGACAAAATTTAATTTATAGCTAATTCCCAGTAACCAGAATAAGATAATATGTCATACATTAAAATAGGATAGTTTCTTTAAACTCATTCTTGTAGGTATACATTTTTAGAAGAAAAAAGTGAAAAAAAGAAAAAAATAGGATAGATTCAACAGCAAAAAACAAGGAAATCCAAAATAAGAGAGGTAAACAGTATAGAAACGTATTTCTCCCTCATAGTCAAGAAGCGCAGAGGTACTCAGTATAGGGCTAAGAGATGTTCCTTGTGGGAACTCATCGTAGGGCT
Source organism: Colobus angolensis palliatus (assembly GCF_000951035.1). Taxonomy (NCBI): domain Eukaryota; kingdom Metazoa; phylum Chordata; class Mammalia; order Primates; family Cercopithecidae; genus Colobus; species Colobus angolensis. The sequence goes on from NW_012115222.1 coordinate 5,268,715, forward strand.
GGGAGGTAGTAGGTATGTAGGTAGACAGGTGTTTTGCGTTGTCAGAAATTCAGGTTTCTTCTATATTGTTTCACGATTATAAGATTACCATGAAAAATCACCATACGATCCAAGACAGCAATTGGTAATCAAGCTTTCATGTCTGGTTTTCAGCCAGCAGAAGGGAAAGAACCTTTCTTCAAAGTTGCACACATTATTTTGACTTTCATGCTTCTACCTAGAATGTAATTACATGGCTACATTTAGCTGCAAATGAGAAATATAATCTTTACATTGGTCGGTCATGTGGCCTCTAAAATAGAGAGTTGATTTTCTAAGAAACAACGAATAGTCTTTTTCCCAAAGCAGAGCTTATGTTGACTTAAGAATACAGAAAGAAATAAGCACTCAGGCTTAAATACTTAAACTTTTGACTTTTACTTCATGTTATCTGTAACCTAACAAAGGTTACGCTGAATTGCTGTAAACAATCATCTTTTGAGACTGAGAGTTGGTCGTGTGTGTGTGTGTGTGTGTGTGTGTGTGTGTGTATGTGAGACGGAGTCTCGCTCTGTTGCCCAGGCTAGAGTGCAGTGACGTGATCTCGGCACACTGTAAGCTCCCCCTCCCGGGTTCATGCCATTCTCCGGCCTCAGCCTCCTGAGTAGCTGGGACTACAGGTACCCGCCACCACCATGCCTGGCTAATTTTTTGTATTTTTAGTAGAAACAGGGTCTCTCCGTGTTTGCCAGGATGGTCTCGATTTACTGACTTCATGATCCGCCTGCCTCGGCCTCCCAAAGTTCTGGGATTACAGGCATGAGCCACCGCGCCCAGCCGATCATTTATTTTTAAAAGGGCATGATTGTTCTTCAGTGTTTCATTAAACAGCACTTTTTTAAAAGAGGAAAACCTATAGGCAGTTCCATAGACTTTGTTTATGCATAGTCTATGTACACAAAGACTTGTTAATATAATTCCAGGATTGTCCTTGGGGGCCTTAACAAGAAACATCTTTCTATAATGAATGTAGTGAGTGTTAAGGGTGGAGATTTGCCTTTTCCATCCTCTTCCCCCACCTTTCTCAGTTTTTGGCTTCAGAAAGAGTAGGTGATGGGCAAAGTAATATCTTTGCAGGTGTACAATAAAAGCAGTAGCCTTGTGTGAACAAACTTCTTACTCTGGCCATCTACCTCCCTTCTGTTGCTGCCACTGGTTTCTAACCAATTTGTCTTTTCCCAGGCCAACTACAGAATATAGTGATGCTGTTTTTTTTTTTTTTTTCCTTTCATGATTCTAAAACATGCATAAAGCATTTTTAAGATTTTCTAAGAATTTTGATGTTTCATAAAATTATTTTTTTTTCCTCTTCTACCTTTCCTCCCCTACCTTTCCCCCCATACCGTATAAATGAAAGACTGAATTTATATATTGTATTAGTTTTCCACTGCAGTCATAATAAGTTACCACAAACTTAGTGGCTTAACACAGATTTATAATCTTACAGTTCTGTAGGTCAAAAATCTGGCATGGGTCTCACTTGGCCAAAATCAAGGTGTTGACAGGCCTGCATTCCTTTTTGGATGCTCTAGGGAAGGATCTGTTTCCTTGTTTGTTTGGGTTGTTGATAGAATTCAGTCCCTTGTAGTTGTAGGATTCAGATCCCTGTTTCCTTGATGGTTGACAGCTGAGTTTCTGGTGGCTGATTGCATTCCTTGGCTCACGGCCTCCACCCATTTTCAAAGCCAGCAACGGTGGATCAAGTGTCTCTCCTCTGAGTCTCTTCTCTATTCTTGTGACTCATCTCCCTGACTCCTTCTTCTGCCTCCCTCTTCCACTTTTAAGGACTCATGTGATTAGACTGACCCTGCCTCAATGATCCAGGATAATCTCACATCTCAAGATTCTTAACTTTATATATATAATTATATATATATGATTCTAAACTTTTTTTTTTTTTTTTTTTGAGACAGAGTCTCACTCTGTCGCCCAGGCTGGAGTGCAGTGGCATGATCTCGGCTCACTGCAACCTCTGCCTCCTAGGTTCAAGCGATTCTCCTGCCTCAGCTTCCTATGTAGCTGGGATTACAGGCATGCGCCACCACGCCCAGCTAATTTTGTATTTTTAATAGAGACGGGGTTTCTCCATGT
>NW_012115222.1:5271454-5274737 GCF_000951035.1 Colobus angolensis palliatus
AAAAAAAAAAATCTTGAGATGTGAGATTATTTATTATATAATAGAGATATATATTATAATGTAAACATAATGTATTATATTAATACAAAAATGTAAAACTGTAAAATGATGTAGTTAGTGGTTATTTTTTACATATTAGCATGAAAAATGTTTCACAGTTATGCCTGTTAAGATGAGAAACATTAAACATTTGATTATATAGCCAACTGCTTTGTTACCTTTATCTTAAATTTATTTCTAGGTATGAAAGAAATATGGAATTTCAAAGTGTGAAAATTCCTAAAAGTGCCTCCATTTAAGATAAATCCTAGGGTGACCAATTCATCCCAGTTTGCCCAGGACTTTCCCAGTTTTAGCGCTTCTTCTGTCTTAGAAAAACAGATAGTCCTGGGCCAGTTGAGACATTTGGCAACTCTAGTCAGTTCCCAGGAAGAAAAGATTCTTTTTACATCTTTTTGTTATGTCTTAGATTTATTTTTTTAATCTTTAATTTTGTGTATACATAGTAGGTGTATATATTTATGAGGTACATGAGATAATTTGATACAGTATGCAATGAGTAATAACCACATCACAATAAATGGGGCACCCATCACCTCAAGCATTTATTCTTGCTTTTTGTTACAAACAATCCAATTATACACTTTTAGTTATCTTTTTAAAAATCTTTATTTCAATCATTTTTGGGGAGCAGGTGGTGTTTGTTTACATGAATAAGTTCTTTAATTGTGATTTCTGAGATTTTGGTGCACCCAACACCTGAGCAGTGTACATTGTACCCAATGTGTAGTCTTTTATCCCTCACCCCTTCCCACCCTTCCCCCGAGTCCCCAAAGTCCGCTATATCATTCTTACACCTTTGTGTCCTCATAGCTTAGCTCCCATTCATAAGCGAGAACATACAATATTTGGTTTTTCCATTCCTGAGTTACTTTGTAAGAATAATGGTCTCTAACTCCATCCAGGTTGCTGCAAATGCAATTATTTCATTCCTTTTTATGACTGAGTAGTATTCCATAGTATATATATACACTACATTTTCTTTATCCACTTGGTTGATGGGCATTTAGGATGGTCCTGTATTTTTGCAGTTGTGAATTGTGCTGCAATAATCATGTATGTGCAAGTGTCTGTCTTTTACATATAATGATTTCTCTTCCTCTGGGGAGCTACCCAGTAGTGGGATTGCTGGATCAAATGGTAGATCTACTTTTAGTTAAGGAATCTCTATACTGTTTTCCATAGTAGTTGTACTAGTTTACATTCCCACCAGTAGTGTAAAAGTGTTCCCTTTTCACCACATCCATACAAACATCTATTGTGTTTTGAGTGTTAAATTATGGCCATTCATGCAGGAGTAAGATGGTATCTCACTGTGGTCTTAATTTGCGTTTCCCTGATAATTAGTAATGTTGAGCATTTTTCATATGTTTCTCAGCCATTTGTATACCTTTTTAATTTTAAAATTTTTATTATTTTATTATTTTCTGTTTTTGAGATGGAGTCTTGCTCTATTGCCCAGGCTGGAGGGCAGTGGGGCGATCTCGGCTCACTGCAACCTCCGCCTCCCGGGTTCAAGCCATTCTCCTGCCTCAGCCCCTTGAGTAGCTGGGATTATAGGTGCGCGACCACCACACCCGGCTAGTTTCTGTATTTTTAGTAGAGATGGGGTTTCACCATGTTGGCCAGGCTGGTCTTGAACTCCTGACCTCAGGCGATCCACCCACCTCAGCCTCCCAAAGTGCTGGGATTACAGGCATGAGCCACTGCACCCAGCCTGTATAACTTCTTTTGAGAATTGTCTATTCATGTCCTTAGCCCACTTTTTGATGAGATTTTTTTTCTTGCTGACTCGAGTTCCTTGTAGATTCTGGACATTAGACCTAGTTTGCAAATATTTTCTCCCACTCTGTGGATTGTCTGTTTACTATGCTGATTATTTCTTTTGCTATGCAGAAGTTTTTTAGTTTAATTAGGTCCCATCTGTTTTTGTTTTTGTTGCATTTGCTTTTGGGTTCTTGGTCATGAACTCTTTGCCTAAGCCAATGTCTAGAAGAGTTTTTCCGATGTTATCTTTTAGAATTTTTATGGTCTCAGGTCTTAGATTTAAGTCTTTGATCTGTCTTGAGTTGATTTTTATATAAGGTGAGAGATGAGGATCCAGTTTCATTCTTCTACATGTGGCTTGCCAATTATCCCAGCACCATTTGTTGAATGCAGTGTCCTTTCCCCATTTTATGTTTTTGTTTGCTTTGTCAAAGATCAGTTAGTTGTAAATATTTGGCTTTATTTCTGGGTTCTCTATTCTGTTCCATTGATCTACATGCCTTTTTTAAATAACAGTACCATGCTGTTTTGGTAACTGTAGCCTCGTATAGTTTGAGTCAGGTAATACGATGCCTCTAGATTTGTTCTTTTCACTTAGTCTTGCTTTGGCTCTGTGGGCTCTTTTTTGGTTCCATATGAATTTTAGGATTGTTTTTTCTAGTTCTGTGAAGAATGATGATAGTATTTCGATGGGAATTGCATTAAATCTATAGATTGCTTTTGGCAGTATGGTCATTTTCACAATATTAATTCTACCCATCCATGAGCATGGGATATGTTTCCATTTGTTTCTGTCATTGATGATTTCTTTCAGCAGTGTTTGGTAGTCTTCCTTGCAGAGATCTTTCACCTCCTTGGTTAAGTATATTCCTAAGTATTTTATTTTTGCAGCTGTTGTAAAAGTGATTGAGTTCTTGATTTGAATCTCAGCTGAGTTGTTCTTGGTTTATAGCAGTGCTACTGATTTGCATACATTGATTTTCTATCTTGAAACTTTACTGAGTTCATTTTTCAGATCTAGGAGCTTTTAGGATGAGTCTTACTGCATACCTAGGGTTTTCTAGGTATGCGATCACATCACTGACAGGGACAGTTTGACTTCCTCTTTACTGACTCAGACACCCTTTCTCTTGTCTGATGCTCTGGCTAGGACACTTTTAGTTTTCTTTAAATGTACAGTAAATTATTGTTGCCTGTAGTTGCCCTGTTGTGCTACCAAATTCTAAATCTTATTCATTCAATCTAACAATATTTGTGTACCCAGTAACCATCCCCACTTTCCTAGCACCACCACTACCTTTGCCAGCCTTTGGTAACCATTACTTTATCTCCATGAGTTCAGCTGTTTTAATTTCTCTATTCTGATCCATGAGTCTATGTGCCTGTTTTTATGCAAGTAATGTTACAGTGGGTAGCTTAGTCGGGTATGAGTGGGGCAGAAGAGAGCTCCGCCCCA
>NW_012115222.1:5275502-5299949 GCF_000951035.1 Colobus angolensis palliatus
AATTTTGTATTTTTAGTAGAGACGGGGTTTCTTCATGTTGGTCAGGCTGGCCTCGAACTCCCGACCTTAGGTGATCCACCCACCTCGGCCTCCCAAAGTGTTGGGATTACAGATGTGAGCCACTGCACCCAGCCTTAATTTTTGTATTTTTAGTAGAGATGGAGTTTCATCACATTGGCCAGGCTGGTCTCAAATTCCTGACCTCAGGTGATCCACAAAGTGTTGGGATTACAGGCATGAGCCACCACGCCTGGCCCTTGTTATAGGACTTCTTAATAAAACTTTCACTCTTGCTCTAAAACTTGCCTCAGTCTCTCCTTCTGCCTTATGCCCCTCAAATTTTTCTTCTGAGGAGGCAAGAAATGAGGTTGTTGCAGACTCATATGAATTCACTGCCAGTAACATACTTTGGTGTTGTGTGACTCAGATATGTTCTGCTGCTAACAGTACCATGTTGTTTTGGTTCCTATAGTTCTGCAGTATAATTTGAAGTCAGGTAATGTGATTTCTCCAGGTTTGTTCTTTATGCTCAGGATGGCTGTGGCTATTCTGGGTCTTTTGTGGTTCCATTTAAAGTTTAAAATTATTTTTGCTGTTTCTGTGAAGAATGTCATTGATATTTTGATAGAGAATGCATTGAATCTGTAGATTGCTTTGGGTACTGTGGATGTTTTAACAATACCGATTCTTCCAATCAAAGAACCGGAACACTTTTCCATTTTTTGGTGTCCTCTTCAATTTCTTGCATTGGCGTTTTATAGTTTTTATTGTAGAGATCACTCATGTCTTTGGTGAAATGTATTCATATTTTATTTGTAGGTATTGTAAATTGACTTTCTTGATTTCTTTTTCAGATTGTTTGTTGCTGACATAGAAATGCTATTATTTTTGTATGTTGGTTTGTATCCTGCAACTTTACCGTATTTATCTGTTCCAGTAGTTTTTTTGCCGGATTCTTGAGGTTTTTCCAAACATAAGACCATATCATCTGCAAACAAGGATAATTTGACTTTTTCCTTTCCAATTTGGATGCCCTTTCTTTCTTTCTCGTCTGATTGCTCTAGTTAGGACTTCCAGTTATGTTGAATAACAATGGTGAAAATGGCATCCTTGTCTTGTTCTAGATCTTAAAGGAAAGTCATTTCCCATTCAGTATGATACTAGCTGTGGGTCTGTCATATATGGATTTTATTGTATTGAGGTATGTCCTTCTATACCCAGTTTTCTGAGTGTTTTATTTAAATCATGAAGGGATGGTTGGATTTTAACAAATGCTTTTTCAGCATCAATTGAAATTATTATGATTTTTATCCTTCATTCTGTTGATATGATGTGTCTCATTGGTTGATTTGCATATGTTGAACCATTTTTCAGATAAAGGAAGGAGTCTTTCTAGAAGCCACAAGCTGTGCTTGGTTTTGGGGGAGGGGTGACGTAAACACTCCGTTGACTGCCCCAGCTGGTGTCTCACTAGCTTGTGTGTACCTCAAGTGAACTGGCTGAGCCCAGCACACCACCACGACTTGTCCAGTAATTGCAGTCCTTGTGGCCTAGACTGCCTTTCATTTAGGAACCCAGAGCACTTAAGCCTACAGTGGCAGGGCTTGTCAGAAGTCAGGTTCCAACCTCTGGGAAGGACAATTCATCTCTGGCTATAAATATCTAGGTACCAATATACCTAGCCATCTCTGGCTAGGTATAAATGTTTCCTCCAAGGGCATGGGCTAAATTCTTTGCACTGTGATAAAGTAGCACTCAGTTCCAATGCAACGTCTCACATTCTGTTCCCCCACTGCCAGGCACACAGATTCTGTCTGCGCCATACGGCCGCTGCCAGGGCACAGAGAAAGGGTGATGTAGGCAAGTCAAGACTGTCTTTCCTACCTTCTTCCGTGCCTCTTTCCTCAATATACCTCTTTCCAGGTACTGTGATCGCTCACCTGATTTTTGGTTCTTACAAGGGTGTTTTGTGTGGGTAGTTTTCAGGTTGGTGTTCTTGCGGGGAGATGGTCACTGCCGGCCTCTATTAAGCCATCTTGCTCCACCTCGCCTCACATCTTTTCTTAAAAGCTAAATTATCACTAAAATAGTCTCAGAAATTCAGGTAACCTCGGTTAACTTTGAGATTCAATATTAAATTTTCCCCAAATGGTCCAGAAATATTTTATACTACATGTGATAGGACAGTCTGCAAATATTAAAGTTACATAAATACAACTTTAAAAAACTTCCCTTTTTGTCTTCTAGACAGTAGTTCAAGTCTAAGTCTTTCTGGCAAATACAGTAGAATTCAGGAGCTGTTTTCCCAGTCAAAACCAAAATTCATATCAGTTCCAATCAAATTAGAAATTCCATTTTTGGTTTTCTTTACTATCCTCCTGTCCCAATTGTTTCCAGATTCAGAGAGAGGAAAATTGGAATTCAAATACATGCTTGGCTAAAGTTGATGTCTTCTTTCTTGTTGTTTGGGCTGACCCCTAAGTTGGCACAACTATTCATATTGTGATCTGTTCCTATGGAGTAGGTGACGTTCAGAGGGTCTGGAGTGTAGCTCCACAGCATAGAAGGTCCCATCAAATTGTAGCTGCTTGCTTGAGGACACTGTACCTACACCTTCTGTTAACACAGAGAGGTCTGCAGCTTGGCTTCCTCAAACTGGCACATCAGCTTTTTCTTCCAGCTAACTTTCAAGCTGCCAACCACAGACCAAACAGGTGCAATTCAGGCCACTCTTTCCTGTCCGAACGTCTAGAAGGGCAGACTCAGTTGTCACTGCCAGCTCTACTACCGCAAACTCCAGTAGATATGTGCTGTGAGAGAAGGGGTGGTAGGCAGAAACCTTTCTACATATTTTTTCTCAAATTCTCTCCCATCTCCTGAATGGGAACCATATGTATTCAAGCTCTCATTTTGGAAGAACTTTCAGTCATTGCACACCTGCTGTGACATTCTTTGACTACTGTCTTTGTTCTAAGCAGAATGTAGAGATGACTAAGAAAGGAAATGAAGGCCGGGTGTGGTGGCTCATGCCTGTAATCCCAGCACTTTGGGAGGCCGAGGCGGGTGAATTGCCTGAGGTCAAGAGTTCAAGACCAGCCTGGGCAGGTGAAAACCTGTTTCTACAAAACATAAAAAAATTAGCTGGGTGTTGTGGTGGCAGGTGCCTGTGGTCCCAGTTACCCACTGCTTAGGAGGCTGAGGTGGGAAGATCGCTTGAGCCTGGGAGGTAGAGGTTGCAAGTGAGCTGACATTGCGCCACTGCACTCCAGCCTGGGTGACCCTGCCTCAAAACAGAAATTCAACAGTACTTGATGTTTGAAGGTATTAATATACCACAAAATACTCTATGTAGCCTTCTGCTCTTTTAAGTCTCATCTAAGAAAAGGAATGCTTTCTGGACCTTTTAATGGATTCTTTGACAAGTGAAGTGGATTCCCACTTACAGTTATGACAAGTACAAATGGCACTTAACCTCCCATGTAAGCAACTAGTGAAACAGCTGCTTTCAGACATTAGGCAACAGGCAATGCAGAACTGTGATCCCCCAATAAGGAAAACAATGAGACAAGTCCATGACTATGTAGAAGCACTTTTTGGGTCATGGCGGAGGGAGAAAGTACCAAGCAGAGCACTGCGGTTAAGAGACAAACGAGTTTGGGGAGGACCAGCTGGTATGTGTGGGGCACACACAGCGGGGAGCTACATATGGAGCTCCTTAGGTCTTCAGCTGAGAATGAAAAAATTAAACTATGCCTTAGGGCTTTTTTTCAACCTTTAGAGAATGCACTTTGACAACTTTTGGCCATTTTTCAATTTCACATTTCTAATTGAATTTGTTGGAGGGATGAGTACCATTCAAATGAACCATTACTGGTTTTATACTAAGGGAGGAGACCACTCCTCGTATCATCTTATGCCTAATTTCTGCCTCCAAAGAAAGAATTAAAAACTAAAAGGCAGACATGAAATCCACAGGCAGACAGCCTGGCGCCACACCCTGGGCCTAGTAGTTAAAAGACTGACCCCTGACCTAATCGGTTATCTACAGATTACAGACATTGTATAGAAATGCACTGTGAAAATCCCTGTTTTCTTCTAATTACCAGTGCATGCAGCCCCCACCTGCTTGCTCAATCAGTCATGGCCCCCTCACACGCAGCCATGGCCCCCTCACACGCAGCCATGGCCCCCTCACACGCAGCCCCTTAAGAGTTGTGAGCCCTTAAAAGGCACAGCAATTGCTCACTCGGGGAGCTCGGCTCTTGAGACAGGAGTCTTGCTGATGCCCCGGCTGAAAAAACCCCTTCCTTCTTTAACTAGGTGTCAGAGGAGTTTTGTCTGCGGCTCGTCCTGCTACTATACCTTTTATGGGAGTTTTCACAACCTGCAAAGGGAGAGAAAGCATGATCCATCGATGGTGCTAGTTCAGTATGGCTAGCTACAGCTGTACAGCAGAAATGAAGGTAGAGCTGGAGTCAGGGGCTAAGAAGGGAGTCTAGCCTCTACCCTGCCGGCAGTAAGAATCATTGGTTTAAGTCAGGAGAGAGGGTATGAAATTAGATTCGTTTGGGAATGTTTACTCTAGCTGCAGTGGAGATCAGATTGAGGCAGGCCTGTAGGCAGGATCAGTTAAGTGGTTGCTGTGGCAATGTACGTTCAAACGAAGACTGAATAGAACAGAGGCAACTGATCTTTTTATAAAAGTACATTGAAAGATGTTTTGAGCTGACTAGAGGTGGTGGCTTAAAATTAAGCAGCTGAAACTCCAAAGAAAACAGAGCAGAGAACACAGTACTGTCAGGACATAGGGTAGGTTGGGAGGGGAAGGAGGTCAGTTTGGAAAGCACTGAGGATTTTTTTCTATGGGATATTTAAGCAGAGATACATGTTCAGTATGCAGCTGCTTACATGGCTCAGAAAGGAAATCTCGGTTGGAGACAGACTTGTGTGTCTGTAAATAGGTGCCATCAGCTTAACAACTGCTGAAGGTGATCTACAACATATGTGCAGGATAAAGGACTTTGAAAAGGAAACCAAGACAAAAAATATAACTTGCCCAAGATCATCCACATGGTGGAGAAAAGGATTCAGACAGACCCAGTTCTGTCTAATCCAATACCTTTGCCCTCTCCCACTGTATCCTGCTCAAATCAGAAATCTGAAAACTCACTGGAAACTGTAAACTGTTACAAATGTATGGACATCTCTATTAAAGAGGCTTAAGAGTTCTATGGAGTGATTATATTGCTTTTAATTGTCATAGTAGAAACTCACTTAGAAAAGAAAATGCTGGCCTTGGTCTTATTCAAAGACAGAATATGGGAGAAAGCCAAATGTTCAGCCCTAGATCGAAAGTTTTATTCAGGTTTATGTGGCTTGTACACTTGCCAGTATTTACTTCAAAAGGTAACAATTCAACTCCAAGGTGATTTTTCTATTACAAGTAGTATCACTTAGTATACTTCTGAAACATGGTACAACTTCTCTGACATTTAAAATGAACAGATGTAACTGGCATTATAAAATTTTCTAATATATAAGGTCAACAAACAAACTACACGGCAAGTATTCGGTGTAATACTTTATTTTCTACTGTATTAAACGAAAGCCAGGAAAATACCAAGTTATTTAAAGGCAAATCTTTACTCCTTAAAGAAAAAATACAAACTGTGGTATTTTTAAGATAGATCGTTGTATTTTACATAATATAAACAAAATCACTAATGCATCTATAGGCTTGGTTTCCTTAAACTACAATGAACCACAGAATGGGTGAAAATGCATTTACTTTTTGGTGGCAAATAAACATATTGGAAAAAACACGTAACACATAGCATGCCTTTTTTTCCTTACCGTCTACACACAGGAACTGACATAACGAAGATTTAATAGCCACCACCTCCTCTCCCCTGTCCAAAGTAACCAGGTCCATAGGCCCCCCTACCACCTCCTCGCTGGAATCCCCCAGATCCTCTGTAGCCTCCACTAGGCCCTCTGTAGTCTCCTCCAGAGTTGCCTCTAAAGCCACCTCGGGAAACTCCTCTAAAGCCTCCACCAACACCTGGGCCATATCCTGCCCGAAAGGAGTTGGGGCTGCCACCATAGCCTCCGCTACCATAGCCTCCACCACCATAGCCTCCACTGGTATAGCCACCGCCATAGCCTCCACCACTGTAACTAGAACCTCCCCTTCTATATCCGCTTCCATTGTCGTATCGGGCCATCTTGGGAGGACGCGGACCATCTCCATACCTAGGAAAAGCACAAAACCATCACTTCAGCAAAGCATTCTTATTATTTCCCAACTACTCACCAAATACATACATTTAGTTATATTTGAAAATTGAATACATAAAGGGAATGAAGCCAAATGCACAAATCGAAATTGAAACAAAATTGATCTGCTATTCTAAAACAGTCATCAATTATATCCATTTGTTTTTCTGAAGTTCTTTCTGGTTCAATCTCAAAGGTTTTGAATTTTGGCAGTATGTCATTACAACTTTAAGACAGTGCTCTTACTCAGGTTAACAACATAGTGTTCCAAGAAGGCAAGCATTAGGAGAGGGTTCCTGGAGCTGCCAATAAACTATTTGGTCTTTATCACTAAAAGCTGTCCTGCAATAATTCTGAAATACGGTTTTGAAAAATGTCTATCTAATTTTGAAAAATTCTATCTACTACTGTAATTTAGGCCACCACATAGTCCTACACCCTAAACTCTCTTACGTATATCCCTCGCTTTCTCGTTTCTGGACTACTATCCCTCATAGAAACAGATCATATACACAAAGGCTCCTTGCTTACCAGCCCTTCTACCAAAAATAATCTCTCTTCTCCTAAACACCCATGAATACTTCATTTGTTATCTGCCTATGATGCTTACTGAATTATTCTATACATTTAACCACCCAGGAGGGCCACAGTAAAGCATAGTAAGAACAGTTTCAGGAGGCATGTTGCCTGGGTTTGAATCTGGTTCTATCAGTTATTAATTGTATAACCTTGAGTTTTATCTGTGCCCTGTTTCCTTATCTATATTAAAGAGGATGAGGATAACCATCTACCCATCTTACAGACAGACCAAATGCAATAAATCATTTTTGATGAGGAATTAGAGGTCATTTTTGGATAACTGGAAGGATTTTAGTACATTAGCATATTATAGTATTACTAAAACACTTAAGGTTTTGGGGTGTTATTGTGGTATTGTGACCATATTCTTAAAAGATATCAAGTGTATTGATGTAAAATGTGGTAGTGCCTACTACTTCATCACAAATGATTAAGGAAATGTACAAAACGCTGAAAATTAGTCAATCTAAACAAAGACTATATGGCTATACATTGTATCACTCTTCTGCCTTTTTGGCAAGTATCAAGTATTTGTAAATAAAAACTCATGGGCAAAGGAAAAAATTTTAAAACCTGAAGCAAATAAAAATTTTAAGAATTAAGATAAATTTCTCATTTCTTTGCTTTAGGATATCCATGCTCTTAGTTGTTTAAGACAAACAAAAACACATACACATTGGATAAAGACGCAATTTAACATCTCATCAGTATTTTTTCTTTAGAGATGCCAAAACAGTACCATGGAAAAAGGGCTATCCGGGCTGTGTCACTTCCCTGTCATGTGACCTACTCTGAACTACGTATGTGTATTTGTAAGATCCTTTTCTAACACTACCAATATGCACTGATGCGGCAGACCAATTACTAACAAAGGGACTAACAAAAGTAAATGACATTCTTTGTTCTGAGTTTGTCAGACGGAACTAAACTATCTATATCTAGAATTTTACTTAGTAAGGTTTCTATCACTAACTCTAGGAATTCTAGACCTACAAAAGATCTCTCCCCTCTACTTGGTTCAATGAGAAGTTAATATGGTACTTACCGTGTACTGCCAATCATAAGGTTGATACCAGCAGCTGAGGGTCTAGAGATTTGACGGATCATGTTCAGCATACGTTCATTTACAGGGTCCAACTGGCTGATGATAGCAGGTTGTTTGGTTACTTCAACAACCAGAGCCTCCATGGCTGCCCGGAGACCGGTGATACAGGCAGCAGCTTCATGAGATATTTGCAGTTTAATCCTAAAGTGGCGAAAAACATTAAAAATAAGAGAGGGAGTATATGAAGAAAAAGACCATTATCTCTCAACTTCACACATGGCAAGTTAAAGAATAAATTTAACTTCCTAAGCACTAATATTAAAAAAAACTACTTATAATGGCCCCAAACTTAGGCAAACACAGATATGAAGAGCAGTAATAATCAGCACTAGCCTCTTAAAATTCACTGCTACTAGCAGGAATCTTAAGCCATAAAGTCTATCAAGCCTAATAAAATACAAAAATATATGTAATATACAATAAACAAAAAAAAGTCCAGCAATATGGATCATTCAGACTTTATTATTATTATTTTTCTGAGACAGAGTCTTGCTCTGTTGCCCAGGCTGGAGTGCAGTGGCGTGATCTTGGCTCACTGCAACCTCTGCCTCCCAGGTTCAAGTGATTCTCCTGCCTCAGCATCCAGAATAGCTGGGACTACAGGTGTGCGCTACCACACTAGGCTAGATTTTTTGTATTTTTAGTAGAGACAGGTTTCACCATGTTGTCCAGGCTGATCTCGAACTTCCTGAGCCCAAGTGATCTGCGGCACCCAGCCAGATCATCCAGACTTTAAAAGAATGAATTAAGAGACCCAGAATGCTGGCATTTTCTAGGTTTTCAAGAATATGATGGCTGAGCCTACTGACTATCCATTAAGCTCTATTCCATTTTTGCCCAGTGCTTGCCACTAGTTTTGAATCAATATAGAGAGTATGTGAAAGTGTATTCAAGCTTCACTTAGATTGATTCCATAGTGGTGTGCATAGTGGTTAGACATGGCTCAAATTTCTAATGCATCTGCTTCTACTGGTATCCGTTTAAGTATATAGTATGCAATTAAGTTAGATATAATTAGTGTCTATTTAAGTTATAATTAGTATATAATTAAGTTAGATTAGCAGTTGAATTCCATCATATTATAATTCTAAGAATTCAGTTTGGAGTTCACATCTGAAAATCCGTACCAGTCATCTACAAGCACAATCTGCCCATCAGATTGGACCTTCTTGGAGGCAAACAGAAGCAACTGCAGGGGTGTGACTAAAGTCATGCCTTTAGCAGAGATGGCTCGAGTTCGAATCTGCAAATGGAGAAAGAGACAGTACAAAATGGTTGACATTCCAACTTCCAAATACTGCCATATACTGTGCTTTAAAAATCAAAATTCATATTCCTAATGATTGTGAAGACAATTTCAACTTTCAATGTTAACTTCTGTAGTCTTTTCTTACCTTTTCACCAAATACAAAGAAGGGAGATGGGTACTTCATGTCTTGGCTACTAAAAGGACAATTAACAGATGATTTGTGGATAAGTGCATTACGTCCTTCAGTGGTGAGAATCTTTCTCTTTTCCTTATGATAGCATACATTGGGGTACACACCAAAGGCCAGGAGGGAGATAACAACATCCAAATTATTATCTGGTCCAGTGTTAGTAAACACTTGTGTCAACAAACAATCTGTTAAGAGGAGCAGAGTGAAAAGAAAAATCAGATAACTGGCTGATCTTCACATTACATGCAAACTATTCAAGAAAATTCAGAGAACTGACTCTTCCTCTCTTCACATAACCTGTCTGTAAAACTTTCTCATCTGCTACTCTTCAATAGCTGTTAGTTGTAGAGAAGACGGAATGATAATCTAAGAGGACACCTACTGGAATGAAGGTTGACGTTTTTACCCAGTCTACACTTTATGAGTACTTAGCTACTGACTGGAAAGCATGACAGTCAACCGCTGAAAGCACAGATATATTTTGTTCTAGACAAACGAGTTCTAGTCTTATAACCTCCTAATTGGATAAATTAAAGACAATTTATACCTTGGTGCCTGCTTCATTACCTATAAAATGCATCTCAAGACTCTAGTGCATAAAAAGTTTTCCCTCTTATAATTTTGAGGAAAAACTAACATTTCGGCTGGCTTATGACAGAAAAGAACCACTCACTACTCTGTTAAGTTATTCCAATCACAGCCGTTAAAAATTTACCAACTTGCCCAACTACCTTCTGTCTCTCAACAGTCTTATTTCTGGTTATGCATTCCAGTTCTCAATGTTTTAGGAAATAATTCTATATTTTAACCTAGTTGGAAAAGAAGAGTACTATAGCTCATCTTTATATCAAGAAACATGAGTTGTTTTTTTCTACGTTAGATGTCATAAGATCCTCTAATCATCTGTACACCAAAAGTATAAATTAAAGCCATTTAAAATTTAATGTGGTGGAATTTACTCTTCAAGTCTAAATGCTAATCAATTACTTTGCAAACCACTATAAGGTTATCAGCAAAGTACTCATTCTGGGAGCTAGACTAGTATCCATGAGAACTAAGAAATAGTTGGGAATATATAAAAATCATAGGGTCTAAAATTTGAAGCTAAAATACACTTTGCTGTCAATTTGCATGTACTATATAAATGTCACTTTAAAGACATCTTAAGAATGGGAGTCTTACCTTCTGGAAACCCAGAATTAATCAAAATCTCTTTGAGTTGAACTTTGGCTTCCCAAGTCATTCTTAGTGTGGCCATATTAAGTCTTTTGTGCTCACAAAAACGTATCTCTGCTTCTTCTCCACCCATTCTAAAATAAATTGGTATGAGAAATCATTCTCTAAGACCCGGGAACTAAATACAAATGAGAAACTACAGACAGCTCACCCAAATCTTACTCATACCTAGCATCATCCCAGGCTTGGAATACTGATAAAAGGGCTACGTGATCAGAAAATCTGTTTCCAGCAAAATTTCGATGGATATAGCCCAGCCGCTTTCCTTCATTGATGAAAGGTTCTGGAAAGCAGGTAGCAGCAGCAATGGTACAGATAGCATCTCCCACGCTGAAATACACAGACAGTTAAATTCAGACTAGATCACAATATTGTTGCCAGCAGCTCAGGTAGTACTGTCGACTGTGGGTTGCAGTCTTGATGGCTACGATTCTACTTTTATTTTCAATGAAATTGGCTTAACAAAGAACTTTACAGCTGCTCTCTTCAGAATCAGAAAGAAAAAAAAAGGTGCTCTGACGCTCCAATGGTCATGTACTTACCATAAATTATGACCAAGTATATTTTTCCTTTTATATTCTCTCTTCCTCATCATTCCAAATCTCTTAATCTTCAACATTTTCTGATAAAATTAACCTCTTTTCCTGATGCTGCTCTTTCAAGACCAACTATTAATAACGAGGGACCCTCCCACCCTGGCCTCCCAAAGTGCTAGGATTAAAGGTGTGAGCCACATTGCCTGGCCTGCTTACTTTTTACTTATGAGAAATCAGTGCCCGTTTCCCCATGTTGGGCCCAGATATCCATCTACTGGAACTGTACATTTTTTTCATGTTACACTTCTCTCAATATTTAGGTATGTCACTTCCCTTAAGAACATTCAGGATTTTTTTCTTTTATCTGAGCCAATACTGCTTTTACAGGGAGAAGAAGATTCAGAAATTATTCTGCCACTTAACAAAGAGAAATAAAACAAAGCACTTACTAGAAAATACACCCCATTATCATCATTTTCCCAAAACGAGGCTCAATGGGGAGTTTAGCCAGGATTCGTCCCAAAGGAGTCAACTCATCATTGGCATCTAATGCATCAAGCTCTGTGGGGAGATAGTTTTTTGTGAGTAGAAACAAATGAACACTAATTTTAGGCAGACAAAACATTACTTTCTAACTTAAGGTTAAGACAGTTTAGACTTCCTCTTCTGTCAAGCCAATTGCTAGTACCATGTCTATAGCCAACAATTCTCTTTACTCAAAAATAGAACAAAATCAAAATCTAGGGTGCTCAACATAAGGAAGGTACTACAACTATATCCTGTATGTTATAAAAACAAATACAATTCATATTAAGTCTATAAATACAGTATTAACTATAATAGCAGCATAAGTTTCTATATGCCATAAGAAGTCTGACACTCAACTGTTAATGTTTTGGGAAAAAAAAAAAATCTGGAGAAAATTCTGAAGTTACATAGCAGATAAATGCTAGATTCAAAATTCAAATTCAGATCTAGCTCCAATGCCCGTAATTTTCACTGCACTATTTTCACTGCTTCTAAAACAACTTTAGCAAGAAAACATAAATGTTCCAGGCTGGACATGGCTCACGTCTGTAATCCCAGCACTTTGGGAGGCTGAGGTGGGTGGATCACTTGAGGTAGGGAGTTTCAGACCAGCCTGGCCAACATGGTGAAACCCCGCCTCTACTAAAAATACAAAAATTAGCCAGGTGTGGTGGTGTATGCCTGTAGTCTCAGCTACTCGGGAGGCTGAAGCAGAAGAATGGCTTGAACCTGGGAGGTGGAGGTTGCAGTGAGCTGAGATCACGCCACTGCACTCCAGCCTGGGCAATGGAGCGAGATTCCGTCTCAAAAAAGTTATGAGAGATTCATATGAAATTGTGTGGGTATCATGAGTAAGTTATGTTCTGATCTTTAGTACATAGTTAAGAGATGCCTTTTTAAGTTTTCTTTTGTAAAGTAAGACTCACTGTCCCTTTCTTCCCTCTCATTACTCATTAGAACAGTGACTATATTAAGTACCTAAGGTAAGACTGGAAGCCTTACTATTATTATCACAGACCTGTTGACTACATCTTGATTCATTTGTTAAGTGTTATCTGCCAGGATAAGACATATGGTATGATTAATATCTGTGTCAAGTAGGTTTGTATTTGTTAAGTACCTCTAAGAGTGTGTTCTGCTTCAATCACAGCATCCAAAGGGGGAGGTTCAATTGCTTTGGCCAGAAATTGGCCAATTCCTCCCAGACGCAGAAGTTTTATGCTAAGAGCAATTTCATGCAATGGTGTTCGGAACATCTCTGGTGTCATGTGGGTTTCAAGTCTGAGAGAAAACAAGCATAAAATAACCATCCTCCTTGTGTATACACAGATGCTAGTTTAATAAACTTTTTGCAGCAAGGTAATCAGGGAGAGAGCTGCCCTTTCCTCATCCTTTTATTTTACATTTATCATCGAACCTTTTATCATTCACTATACACACTACTGACAAAATTTAATCTGGTTGCATAGTGGTTTCTGACTTATCCTCACAGCTTAATGGCCTTTCCAGCTGAGAAGAAAAATGAAAAAATTATCCAAAATCTTGAATGCTATTACCTTCACCCATGGTCTCTTCAGGCCTTGCCTGCTGACAAACATGGGCTAAAAACGACAACACTTTTTGTAGGATAACTCATACTAACACTTCTCTACAACCTCCCACCTTCCTAGTTCATGTAATTTTAGTGCCACTAGAAAGGCTCTTACAGATGTAATTCTTTAAAATCCAAAACTTTTTGACTTCTGACATGACACTTAAAGGAAATGCTCACTAGAGCGTTTTGGATTTCATATTTTCAGATTAGGGATGCCAAACTGGTAAATACAATGCAAATATTACAAATAAATAAAAATTCACTTCTGGTCCCAAGTATTTCAGTTTTAAAAGAGGTATTTGACCTATATAAATTAACAATAGCAAACACTTATTGGGAGATCATGATGTACCAGACACTGATTATTAACTCATTTAATTCTTACACTAATCCTATGGGTTAGGCATTATTTACCATATTCTTTTTACAACAGAGGAAACAAGAGAGATTTAGTAACTTAGTATTTTATAGAATGAGGAAAACGCAGGCTTAAGGAGTAACCACTTAGTGCTATACAACATATTAGACACAAATACTACTAAAATCTAGGTCTCTATATTTCTAATTCTGGCTTATTCTCTATAAATGATTCATGATGAAGATTATTAAGAAACATTTACACCTGATTCCAACATGGCTGGCAAAACTTAGATCAGCTTAAACTGGCAGGTTTACATAACTGCATATGTCTGTCCCTACAGAGAACAGAACCCCTTATTAAAGGTCAAGAATTGGTCTTACCTCTCAAAACGAGCTCGGCTGCACAGGTGAAAGCAGAATCCAGGCCGTACTCGGCCAGCTCGCCCTTTCCGCTGCTCAAGGTTTGTTTTTGATGCCCATACTGTAGCATAATTGGTCATATTGTTGTGAGCAGTGAAGAGTTTCACTTTCTGCCTACGTAGGAAAGACTGGTTAATTCTAAGACTCATGTGTATTATCAATAACTATTACATATCCACTAAGTAGTGAATCCTTTCCACTATGTAGTTAAAGTCGTGCTTACTTGTGATGTCTATTCATGAATGGCACAAGTAAAAATTAGCAATTTGACTGCTCACTCCTAGTTGTCAACCTACTAAAAGGCAATGTAACATCCACCTGCCACTTACCAGCTGAACTGCCTTCGCCAAACTTTCTATGCCATTACCTACCTTATAAGAGGTTTTTATTTTTTTTTGTAAACATTAACAAATGCAAAGCATTTAAATGGAATATGGCACATACACAAAATAAAATAATTATTTAAGTCATCTCTACTCCAAAGTTTAGTGTAACTTTTAGGGTATCTATATGTAGTGGTGACTGTGTGGTCCTTCTGAACCCCCAAGCAACCTCAGATTCCTTCAACGTTACATACAGAGACAGCTGCCACTAAACTACTGGGACTGGGCACAGAATGCTATTCAACATTTCCTAAAATGGATGTTGGCAGCAAATTGTTTTCACTGTCAGGACACAGTGAAACTAAGGAATTATACAGAGAAGTCATATGGCATAAGTTGGCCAGATATAACCAAGTTTCAACATTTTTGTCCTTTCAACTGATTACCATGTGATTCCTGTATCTATACAGAATGCCTCCTGGCATATTTTCCAGGCTCATCTCATACCAAAATGAAGACCTTTAATCCATAAAGGAGGGTCCTTCAAGGTAGGATATTTGTCATGTGCTAAACGCTGGTTATCTTTATTCATCAAATAGCATGCTATAGTATGGCAGAGATCAATGGAAATACCCAATGGGAAATAAGCGAAACACCAGCAGCCAAGAGCAATGAGAAGTAATCATCAGTTACAGTTTGAAGCTCTGTCACTTTCTACCATAACTGATTTGCAGTAATCAACACAAGTAACTACTCTTTAATTATCAATTACTTATAATGCTATATAGATTCACAATAATTTTGGGGATATAAGAACACAGGAGTTTAAAAATAAGGTGTTTTTGATTCTGTTAACTGGTAAGAAGTTTCCAGTTGGTAATACTGGAACAGGCAAATAGGTTTCCCAGTAACTTACTTGCAGGAGTCAATGACATAAACAACATCATTTATGGTAATGCTTGTTTCAGCAATATTTGTGGACAAAATAACCTGTGAAGAAAGAAAAATTACATTCTTATTATATACTTGCAAGGACTTATTTCCTTATGTAACAAATGACAAGAAAATTACAGAAGTCCTAAAAACATCACCCAATAACTGATTAATGAACCATCTATTAAGCTCAGAAAGAGAAGACTCCTTTTTTCTTCCTCAATTCAGATGGGTTACAATTTTTTGGTTAGCTCTTTGAAGGCCTGTAACATTTGTTTAGTATCTACCTCACTTCCAGTCCCAACACTGTAATGTTTAATATTTACCTTGGTTACTCCAACTGGTACTGGATCAAACACTTTGCGCTGTTCCTCTCGAGGAATCTGAGAATGCAGAGGTAGAATCTGATACCGATGGCTTCCTATATAACAATACAGAACAATCAGGGACTAAAAACAGGAGCTGGTTTCAAACAGCTCTCCATTATACATACTTCTATTCAAAAGTAGAGGCAACATAAAATTTTGTTTTCACATACTGGCTAAGGCACTAGCAAAAACATTCATTTTCACTCTCAAATACGTGAGAATTCAAAGATTCATACCAAAATGTGGATTCATTTCCAAATGCTTCTGCATAGTATAAATCAAATTCCAGCCAGGCAAAAAAACCAACACAGCTCCGGGAACATTAAGGGTTTCGATGTACTTAAGTAGAGCTTCGATGAGTTCAAAAGGAGTCTCCTTTTCATTCAGTTGAGACATGCTCAACCTTGTTTCTGGACCATATTCATCACCACAGATCAAGTTGCAATTTGCCTATAAAAAACAGGGAGACATATTTTGATTGTCTCAGTTACTACAGCTCATGAGATAAGTCTTCTAGATTTCTTCCACTGACTCTAATGACTTGTAATGTCATTATTTATTCTAGTTGACTAGTCACACTACAGAATACAGAAGAAATTTAATTTCCAAAAACACAGAGCTTACATCAATATACTGAACTTTTCTACTAACTAGTACTTCTCACAGGATAGGACTAAAACTCAAGCACAAACTTTTAAATTTGACTCAAACCTCTCATGGAGCCTTCTACTGAGTATATTTCTTTTTTACCGTTACTGAAATAATGCGGTATTTTCCAAAAAGGTCACATTAGAATCAATGATAAAACAAGTTGAGAAAGTTGTTACAATTGTTTTTTCCCTGCTAAATTTTCTAATCTGCTATTCATTTACATCTTCAGATCTTTTGATTAAAAAGATATTATCTTAGGTTTTCTAGCAAATTCTGTATTGCTGGCTGGCTCAGTCTATATTTCCAGATAATTCATTCTTATACTATCATTTGTCCAACTCGCAAGCACTACAAAGTAAGTCTTTCCTGTTTCTCCTAGGAAATCCCTCATTGCTCCCTGATTTAATACTCCGTCCACCTGATAATGTCATCTCCAGTCTCTTGTAGCTAAAGCTATAGCTGCTGTCTCTTAAACTTTATTGTATATACAGATCACTTGGGGATCTTGTTAAACTGTAGATTCTGATTCAGTAGATCTAGGGTGGGGCACAGGATTCTGCCTTTCTACCAGTTTCCTAGGTGCTGCAGCCTACTGAAAACACTTTGAGTAGCAAAACCTTATACAATAGTGTTGTCTCTAACCATGCCTGGCCTTTAAACATCGTATTCTTTCTTCTTTTTCTTTTGACCTTTACGCCAGAAATAATTTAACTCGTGATAGAAAACAGCTTGTCACTGAACCTGGAATTTTTTGCAGTAAAATACATCAATTAATCCAAAGGCAGACATTACAGTTTTTTAAAAAGTTTTCTGTAATGCTAATACACTGCATGTTACATTAACTCATTTTTTCTCTGCATTGACAATTTGCCCATAATGGAAATTCTTCATGAAATTCACTTACATCATCATCCTCACCACCATCATCATCCTTATCCTTCTTCTTCTTGTCTTTTGGTGGAGGAACAAAGTGGGTCATCTGAATGCAGTCTTCCAGAAAATATTCTGCCAGGGACAATCCAGTCAGGTTAAGTACTATCAACTTTCACAATGGGGCAGACTCAAATTCATTTGCTAATTAACAGTTCAAAACTACTTTAATACCCCTCCAGTCTAATTCTTCACAAATGCCAAAAAATTCCAGTAGCAATAACCTTATTTTCCGAATCAAACTCAGTGTTTCCCTCTCTTAGACACTGAAGGAGAGTGAGGTATCTTTTATACATGTTCCTACAGCCAGTTGGGGTATCCTCTGTGTATTAACATTCAACCAAACATTTATCTATACATTTCCATTGTGTGGGAGTTATACATGAAAGAAGTAACTTCAATACAATATACCATAGTCCATCCTTCCTCTATCAGTAGGCACACACAAAATGGCTTCTAGTTAATCTGAAGAAGGATCTCAATGCAAGGACTGGAAGATCTGTTGATCAATTATGCTCGAGATTCTCAGATGGCCCCAGAATGTCTTTTTATAATCGAAACATCCTCTATATCCAAGACTCCCAAAGTGCCATTCTCATCACATCATATTTAAGGGCATATCCTATCAATATGACTTACTCCTCATGATGTTAAAACTTGATCACCTGTGGTAGTGCCTGCCAAGTTTCTCCACCGTAAAGTTACTCATTTTCCCTTCTTCCCACACTGTACTCTTCAGAAGTTATTAAACACAGCCCACTCGAGGCTTAGGTAGTTCAGGCCCACTTGTTTGAAAAGTGGGGAGACCATTTACATAAATTATTTAAAATTCTTTTGTAAGAGACACTTGTCGCTATTCTTTTTATTAAACTACTTATTTACATATCAGTATAGACACATAAGGAAACCATGTATAGACACATAAAAAACCATGTTTTTTTTTTCCTCAAACTGTTCTAGCTTTGGCCATTGGGAGCTCTTTCAAGTTGGCTCCTGTGTCTCCTTATCCCCATCGTTATGGGCTTTTAGGCACTTCCTTACTTTAAGGAACAAGATGTTCCAGGCTCATTTTTGTATATACTGTTTCATCCTAGAAGCAGCCATTTCTCTGGTTCCTTTAACTGGAGAAGGGCATTAAACACAAAATCTGGATGTGGGGCATATCTCTATCTATTTGGTGTCACTGCCTCTACTCCCACTCAGCACACAGAGATAGGAAAAAATGTGTATGTATACTAACACATGTATCCACATCTACCTGTAATTATTTCTGTATCTATCCATTTGTATCTCCATTTAGCTAAACACAGTTCATACTGATCTCTTTGAGTATAATCCAGTACCATATGGTTTGTTCTGGCAATCCCACTTATTCTTAACTTCTCTTTCTAGTAGTAAGAAACTGAGCTCCCACCACTTGCCATTCATTTACTTGTATGTCAATTCCAGTACACATGTTCAGCAGTTTTAGAATTAACCTGGTTGAATTACACTGGCTTAGCCGTAACATCACTTCACATCTATCTACACTGTTTCTCTCTTATTTTCATGCCCTCAATTAGAATGTGCCATAATTCTTTTTATTCCCCCACAGCTACCAGATGACTATCCTAGAAAACTGTGATAACAACTCCTAAAGATAGCAAAGAAGGCTGGGCACAGTGGCTCTAGACTGTAATCCCAGCACTTTGGGAGGCTGAGGCAGGCTGACTGCCTGAGTTCATGACTTTGAGACCAGCTTGGGCACCATGGTGAGACCTTTT
The DNA here is from genome assembly GCF_000951035.1 of Colobus angolensis palliatus. Taxonomy (NCBI): domain Eukaryota; kingdom Metazoa; phylum Chordata; class Mammalia; order Primates; family Cercopithecidae; genus Colobus; species Colobus angolensis. The sequence continues at coordinate 5,294,544 of NW_012115222.1, forward strand.
CTCTACAAAATATACAGAAATTAGCCAGGCGCGGCGGTGTGCACCTGTAGTCCTGGGTACTCAGGAAGCTGAGATGGGAGGACTGGTTGAGCCTGGGAGCCAGAGGTTGCAGTGAGCCATTGCACCACTACACTCCAGTCTGGGCGACAGAGTGAGACCCTGTCTTAGAAAAACAAAAAGATACTAAATAACTCACTTATCAGAAATATATAACCTTGATATACATCCCTTAATCTTAATTCAAAATCTAGTTGCTCAGGCTCTAAAAAGGATTCTTAATTTGATCCTGGCTGCGTAAACTTTTAATAGTAATTCCTATAATTACCTATACACCACAGTGATTTCCCTTTGACCATACATTTTAATTTTTAAAAGTTTGGCTTCATAAGTAAAGGCCTGGAAACTTACGGGATATGCAAGCTACTCAAGTAGTAAATGAAACCTGGTCTCATTTCTCAGACTGTACTCACTACTGTATAAAATTACAGACAAGAAACTCCTCAAATATGCTACGATACACTTGATACTATAATTTGGTCTGTATTTTAAGTATTCTTTAAATTATACCTCCAATCTCCAGGATTAAGAAAATACAAACCCTACTGTACAAAAGCTGTTCCTATACCGCCCCCACAATATTACCTTGAACTGGGTAAGTCCTCCCATAAACTTCAATGATGGGGCAATTGAAGAAATATTCACAGAACATGCTGGTATCAATAGTAGCGGACATAAGAACAATGCGAACTTCAGGATAAGCCTGAACCACATCACGCAGTACTACCAGAAGGAAGTCAGTCTATTAAAACACAAACAAAATGTTTGAAATTACATTAAGTTTATACAACAAGCTACCCCTAAAAGAGTTATACAGCCTCATCAATTAAATTCAGTTTCTTAGATGGCTCATAAGTGCAAGATAAAGGATCACAGTGGGTCCTTTATCAATTTTTAAGATATCAGTAACAGTTTTTAAGAACAGTTGTAGCCTAACAGTTGTGGAGATTAGAAATGAGTGCTATTGGCCGGGCTCGGTGGCTCACACCTGTAATCCCAGCATTTTGGGAGGTCAAGGCGGGTGGATCATCTAAGGTCAGGCGTTCGAGACCAGCCTGACCAACATGGAGAAACCCTGTCTCTACTAAAAATACAAAATTAAGCCCAGTGTGGTGGCACATGCCTGTAATCCCAGGTACTCGGGAGGGTGAGGCAGGATAATCACTTGAACCCGGGAGGGAGAGGCTGCGGTGAGCCAAGCCATATTGGCCAGGCTGGTCTCAAACTCCTGGCCTCAAGTGATCCATCCGCCTCAGCCAACTGTATTTTTAAATTTTACTTACTTTATGGGAATGCATATTTTATGCTGTGTTGGGATTTCCTTTTTTACATACAACAGCATTGCTAAGAACTTCAGGAGACAATGCTTAACTATTTTCCTAAGTGGTTCCATTATTTATACATCCCCATGAGCAGTGACTGGATAAGTGATCCTGCTGATTCATACTCTCCAACAATTTTAGTGTCACTTTTTATTAAATAAATGGATATAAAGCAGTGTCTTGTTGTGATCTAGACCTACACTTTCCTATTAGTCCCAACGAGATTATCTCCATATTTATTAGCCAAATGTTTCCTCTTCTATAAATTGCCTGTATTTTTGCTCATTTTTCTAAGTTGTTTAAACTTTTCTTATTGATTTGTAGAAGTTGCTTATATATTCCTATACTAACATATTGGAATCTTCAAGCTTGTGGTTTTCCTTAAAGTATCTTCTGATTAAACAAATGACCTTAATTTTAATATAGAAGAAAACATTGATCTTTTATTTCAAGGTTAGTGCATTTCATGCTTTCAGCAATCCTTTCAGAAGGTTTAAGATTATGCTGCCCCGGCCGGGCGCGGTGGCTCAAGCCTGTAATCCCAGCACTTTGGGAGGCCGAGACGGGCGGATCACGAGGTCAGGAGATCGAGACCATCCTGGCTAACACGGTGAAACCCCGTCTCTACTAAAAATACAAAAACTAGCCGGGCGAGGTGGCGGGCGCCTGTGGTCCCAGCTACTAGGGAGGCTGAGGCAGGAGAATGGCATAAACCCGGAAGGCGGAGCTTGCAGTGAGCTGAGATCAGGCCACTGCACTCCAGTCCGGTCGACAGAGCGAGACTCCGCCTCAAAAAAAAAAAAAAAAAAAGATTATGCTGCCCAATACAGTAGCTTTAATCTGAATTGAGATGTACTCTAAATGTAAAACACATACCAAATTTTGAAGACATCATATGAAGAAAAATAATGCAAAATATCTCAAATGTAACTTTTAAAATTAACTGCGTGTTGTAAATATTTTAGATATTCTGGGTTAAATATGTTTAATTTCACCTTTTTAAACGTATTAGAAAAAATTAAATTATCTATGTGGCTTATATATTTCTTTGGGACAGTATTGTCTAGAAGACGCTTATTTATATTTTTGCATTTTCTACTTCAGTGTTTGAAAAACTCACGTCAACATATTTAAAGTTCTCAATCTATATGGAGTTCATTTTTGTACTTAGTTATGAGGTAGGGAACCGATTTCAACTACTTTGAAATAAACATTAGTTTCCAGTTTCATTTACTTAATTGCTTATTCCCTTTCTCACTGATCTGACATGCCACCACTGACTGTCTCCTAACAATGTTGCATGTAACATACAACATACAATGTACTTTTGTGCCCTGCCTTATCCCATTTGTCAACTCATGTACCTCACTGTCTCGATTATTTTAGCTTCAAAACAAGTCTTGTTATCTGTAAGGAAAGATTCTCCATTCTGCTCTTCTTTAGAAGTACTGGCTATTTGGGGCCATAAATCTATCTTTTTAAGTATTTATAATCACCTCATCAAGTTATATGGAAAACCTTGCTGGGATTTTAATTAGAATTGCATTCAAAATGTGAATCAACTTGAAAATAATTGATATGCTATGAAATCCTTCTATATATAAACATGGTCTTTTCTTTTTCAGTGTTCTGTAATAAAACATTTTTCTTGTAGAGATCTTACATGTTTTTGTTGTTTATTCTTAGGTACTGAAAACTTTGATTACAGAACTAGGTAAGATTCTTGATAGAGAACGTGAAAAGTCTCTGTAGGCAGGGCACGGTGGCTCATGCCTGTAAATCCCAGCACTTTGGGAGGCAGAGGCAGGCGGATCACCTGAGGTCAGGAGTTCGAGTCCAGCTTGGACATGGTGAAACCCCGTCTGTACTAAAAATACAAAAAGTAGCCAGGTGTGGTGGTGGGCACCTACAATCCCAGCTACTTGTAGGTTGAGGCAGAATTGCTTGAACTCGGGGGTGGAGGTTGCAGTGAGCTGAGATGCAGCAACTTTAGCCTGCGCAGAAGAGTGAAACTCCAAGACAAGACCGGACCAAACCAGGCCAAACCACCTAAGACCAGTTAGGACTGGACTGAACCAGACCAGACCGGACCGAACCGGAAATGACCAGACAAGACTGGTCAAGACCAGACCAAACTGGACAGGACTGGACTGGACAAGGTTTCACTGTGAATAGTACACAGACCTCGAGAGACCCATTCACCTCAGCCTCCCAAAGTGCTAGGATTACAGGCGTGAGTCACCATGCCTGGCCCAGACTTACTTACATCCTAAGTCTTTTAAGCTGACCAAAACCACTTACTGTTTTACAAAAATACCAAGGATAATCCATGACATTATTCCAGTGTTTGGAGTAATTTAAACCCTAAGAACATAGCTACATTAACCAATCTTATTTGCTTTAGCTTAGTTTTGCCAAAACTCAAGATGTTTAACAAGAACAGATAAAAAAGAGGAGAAATTTTTAAGAAATGCTTTGAGGCCAGGAGGGTGGATCACCTGAGGTTAGGAGTTTGAGACCAGCCTGGCCAACGTGGTGAAATCCTATCTCTACTAAAAATACAAAAAATTAGCCAGGCCTGGTGGCAGGCACCTGTAATCCCAGCTACTTGGGAGGCTGAGGCAAGGAGAATCGCTTAAACCTGGGAGGCAGAGGTTGCAGCGAGCCAAGATCGCACCATTGCACTCTAGCCTGGGTAATAAGGCTGAGACTCCGCCTCAAAAAAATAAAAAAATAAAAAAAGTGTTACAGATTATCATAAGATCTAAAATCCAAATCCTTTTATTAACCTTATTTTAAATTTTATTAAATAGAAAGTACATCAAATAATGTCACATTTCAAGCATAACAGTTAAATTTTTTTGACTGTTATGCTTGAAATCGGGAAATTCCCAATCCCTGGACACTACTGATTTGTCACCACAGATCAGATTTGCTTTTTTCTAAAATTTCATATGCATAAAATTATATGGTAGGTATTCTTGTCTCTAGCTTATTTCTTTTAGAAAAATGTTTTAAAATTCATCCATACTGATGGATGAATCAGTACTTTATTTCTTTTTGTTGCTAAGTACTATTCAATTTTATGACTTGTGACATTATGAAATATATATTTGGTCTTTGACCCCCTTTCCTGGCATGTAACTCCTAAAATACTTAGAAACTCTGAAGTTATGTCTTGTGTTTGCTAATGATTGACTGAACTTACGGCTGATAGCCCCTGGGTAACTTCAGGATGGGGAATGGGAGAAGAAAAAAAAAAAAAGAAATGCTTTGAGTCACAGTTGACAGTTTATATAAGCATGCTGCCCATGCACTGAAACCTTTGAAAGACACTATACCACTTGGCTTGGATATTGTTTCATATCACCTAATTGCATAGCAAGTTGATTTTACACAGGTTTTGCCAAGGACAAAAGAGGGAGGGGTGGAAATAAATTCTAGTTTCCTCCTAATTTTGGCATGATTCTCGTTAACATCTGAAAAGATCAGAGCTGAAAGCATCTAAAAAGACTCTTAATTATAGGCTGGGCACAATGGCTCATGTCTGTAATCTCAGCATTTTGGGAGGCTAAGGCGGGTGGATCACCTGAGGTCAGGAGTTCGATACCAGCCTGACCATCATGATGAAACCCTGTCTCTACTGAAAATACAAAAATCAGTCAGGCATGGTGTCCCAGCTACTCAGAAGGCTGAGGCAGAATTGCCTGAATGCGGGAGGCGGAGGTTGCTGTGAGCCAAGATTGTGCCACTGCACTCCAGCCTGGGTGACAGAGTGAGAATCTGTCTCAAAAAAAACAAAAACGAAAAACCATTATAAAATCTATCATAAACTTCCAATTCAAGGAAAAACGAATCATAACAATTCCATTAGCTATTTAGTCATAACTCATTAGTTCAATTGCTGAATTATGCCAGCTATTACTGCAGTTATACTTTACGACATAGGTCTTCACCTCCAGAATGCTTTGTGTAAAGTTTAATACAGAAAAAAAAAAAAAGATTGAATACTTTACGACATAGGTCT
>NW_012115222.1:5301339-5303321 GCF_000951035.1 Colobus angolensis palliatus
GCAAAACTCTAAGGGGAATGCTATAGATTAAGTGTTGAACTTTTTTATGAAAACTCTTCTGAAGTGTTCCATGTCTTCTAAGTACAAAAACAATCTTTGCTTGGTGGATACTATGAGGACATGCCTAATGCACAGCTACAGAGGTACACGAAGATTTATATACTGCATGCTTTTAAGTTGCCTTGGGTTTGATTCTGTCTAAAAGTTCCTGATGACAGGCTAGATTTCAGTTCCTTGCTTGAGAAAACTTTTTCTGAGTTTCATACTTACTTAAGTACCTATCTGATATCTCATGTTAGGACAGGACTAGGAAACCAGAGGCTGATGTAATATTTAATATAAAACATGATTTTAATTTCTATTCTCCTAATACAAGAGTTAATTAGGGTATGAGGCTAGTAACATGTAAAAGCATACTATCACCGGGCTCATATTTATCCTGCCCATAAAGATAAAAGAATGAAAGCTACTTTGTTGAACACACTGTGTAGAATTTTGGTAGCTTTTACCCATCACTATCTTCTTTGTACTAAACAATCCTTTCAATAATCTTATTTAGCAATGGATAAGGATTTTTCCAGCTATTTCACCATTTTCTTGAATTTCTCTATATTTCATAAAAATTACCAAAGTTCTGAAGGTTCAACTTCTGTAAGTCAGATCAGCTGTTTAAATATCAACACATCAAATATATGCACTTTCATCCAGAGATTTAGTGAGAACAAAATGAGATACACAGTGCTCTGCACCTCAGTTACCCTGAAAAATAGTGTTACATGAAAGTATGAGCTCTGTATCTTTCCATCAAGAGTCCTACATACTTGAGTCAAGGAATGTGAAAATGACATTTCACTAAAGGTATAAAATGTAACCACCAAGTTTTCTGCGTACTTTCAAAACATTGCTTGCATTCTACAACCTATCACCCCCCTTTTCTACTACTGTCTTTCCTATAGTTTTTCTTCTTTTTTTCTTTTCTAAGACTTCCACTAACAGCTGGCTTTTAGAAAGACTTAAAATATTAGGATATTTGACTCTTCTGAGGTGCTGTGTTCACAGGCTAACTGGTACTCAGAGATGGCTTTGTCACCTTATTTTCAAGTCTACGATCCTTGTGGTTTCCAGATTACTCCTAAACTGAATACGCGCAGATGGCGGCCCGTTTCCCAAGCAGTTATCTATTTTAGTTCTTAACTACCCACAAAACACAAACATCTTAAATCCCAAGGAAGCCACGACAGAGGTTTTAAATACTAGTACAGGAGGTGCCTGTATTACCATGTATTACTAATTACAAGGGGTGCCTGTAAACCATGATCAGAAACACTTTTTGCTAAATTTGTAAGTATGACTAGAACATTAATTTCAAGACTATTCCAACAGCAAAGAAATAAATGACCCTGCAATCTCTTTCCCATATTTTGTATGCTTCTCTGATTTACCAACTTCCAGTTTCTTCAACAGCTCGACTTAAACAAAAAACATTTAAAATACATATTAAAAAGAGAAATTTTTCATCCCTCGTTGATTTGACTAGAAATCTGTAATTTTTCTTGAGGGGAGTGTGGCAAAATGATTAAAAGTTAAAACATGCATACCCTCTGACCCAACAATTCTGTGTCTAGGAATTTAATCCAATTAATCAAAGAGTATACAAGTATGTTCATCCCAGCATACATATGAAAATATCAGAAACCATTTTAAGCCTGGTGCAGTAGCTAGCCAGTGAATTTCAACATTTTGGGAGGCCAAGGCAGGAAGAATGCTGGAGGCAATGAGTTCAAGACCAGCCTGGGCAACATGGTGAGACACTATCTTTACAAAAATAAACATGAGCTAGGTCTGGTGACAGAGGCCTCTAGCCCCAGCTACTCCAGAGTCTGAGGCTGCCGTGTTGCTCGACCCAGGAGTTTGAGGTTGCAGTAAGCAATGATGGTGTGTCCCTGCAATTCCAACAGAGTAAGACCCTGTCTCTCAAGAAA
>NW_012115222.1:5309601-5318727 GCF_000951035.1 Colobus angolensis palliatus
AATACAGAAAAAAAAAAAAAGATTGAATACTTTACGACATAGGTCTTCACCTCCAGAATGCTTTGTGTAAAGTTTAATACAGAAAAAAAAAAAAAAGATTGAATAATCTCGCTAAAAAAGGATTTTCAACATCTTAGTGATTGAAGTTCATGGTTTTGATAATGATAAAAATGGGGGAAACGGAAAACAAAGCAAAGACATTCTACTGATTTCTGTTAGAAATAGCAGAATTAGTACCTTACTGTACCTCTCAAGTTACTTACATTAATGTCTCTTTCATGTATTTCATCTACAATTACATGACTGATTCCTCGAATGCCTGCTTCTAATTTTCTTAGGAGCACACCTTGAAAAGAAAAACAAGCAACAAATTATAGAAAAGTTCAAAGAAGCAAATCTCTGGACAATTATATTTCAACTAGGATACCCCAGTATCATTTTAGAAAACAATCACATGTACACTTAAACTATTAAAAAGTGATAATGTACTATGAAATATAGTTTTTTCCAATGATTTTAGATTTCATTTTCTCTAAGGTACAAGATCTAATGGGTATATCATACTTTCCACGAAGGAAAAAACTGCCAAGTTTTATTTAAACAAGAAATCTGAGCCTGGCTCATTATTTCTTTCCAGTCATTCTGTTCTGCTATCAAGTTTTCTTCACTAACACCACAATATGGACCCCAAATGAAAGATCAAAATACATTACTGACCTACAGTACAAAACATTATACTGGCATGAGGACGAGGAAGTATAGACTCAAATCGAACACTGTAGCCACAGCTTTTTCCAGGCTCTTCTCCTCTTTCAAATGCAACTCGCTCTGCCACAGAAACTGCACTGATTCTTCTGGGCTGAGACAGAAAAAAAGTAAAGCGACTTAACAACTACAAAGTTAGATACACTTACTAGCATTTTTGGATTACTGTAATAATCCAGCTGAATAATTAACAGAAACAATAAATCTACAAAAAATACTATTTGATTCTATGGCAGACTAACTTAAAAAATGTTGTTTTTCATTTTGTATATAAAATGATTCTATAATTTGTCATTGTCTCCAACTCCTAAATAGAATTCAAAGTGATTTTCCAGTAAGTAACAGGGCACAGCATACGTAGGGGGGTTTGTTTTTGTAACTGATTGCCACACTAAAAACAGTTTTAGAAAATTTAACTGAGACCTATGGGAATCAGGAAGGTGAACAATTGCCTTCTTTGCCATATGTACTGTGACCACCTTCTGCTCAGTTATTAACTCAGTAAACAAACATTCAATGCACTTTTGCATCAGGTGCCAGAGAAGGTGCTAGAGACAGGAAACTGAAATCACTGTTTTTGATGGGCTCACACAGCAGGAAAAACTGACTGTGTATTGCTATTTCCAACAATCAATCTGCAAAACTCTAAGGGGAATGCTATAGATTAAGTGTTGAACTTTTTTATGAAAACTCTTCTGAAGTGTTCCATGTCTTCTAAGTACAAAAACAATCATGTTTTATATTAAAAATCATGTTTTATATTAAATATTACATCAGCCTCTGGTTTCCTAGTCCTGTCCTAACATGAGATATCAGATAGGTACTTAAGTAAGTAAGTAAGTAAGTATGCCGTGTTGCTCGACCCAGGAGTTTGAGGTTGCAGTAAGCAATGATGGTGTGTCCCTGCAATTCCAACAGAGTAAGACCCTGTCTCTCAAGAAACAAAAAATTACTCCCAGATTCAAGCAATCCTCCCACCTCAGCCTCCAAAGTACTTGGGACTACACTGGGGTGCCATCACGCCTAATTAATTTTTGTATTTTTTGTAGAGATGGAATTTCACCATGTTGTCCAGGCTGGTCTTAAACTCCTGCACTCAATCCAACTGTCTTGAACTCTCAAAGTGCTGTAATTACAGGTGTGAGTCACCAAGACTGGCCTGGGTTTTGGATTTTTAAAAAATTATTCTATTCTTAAAATTTCCCCAAGGTGTATGTATTACTCTTGTAGTACACAAAAAGCAATAAAAAAAAAATTCTAATTATTAATTCTTAGCTCATTAGAAATATTCACAGGACAGGCATTTTGTGTGGGATGACAATGCTCAACCTGAGAGTATCAATGAATATTTAAACACTTCTCAGACTGCATGCCACCTTACAGCGTATGAAGATGCTCTCCTTATCCCTTAAATAATCTATCACTTTTCCCATGATCTTCTGTGCTTCAATAATTATTTTATATATTCTGTCACAGTGAATAAATACAAGGCAAGGCTCATAGGTAAAACAAGTTCTATCTATACCTGTAGGGCCACTTCTATTATAAGAATATACACATATTCTATATTCCTCAAATATAAATAAGAATCAAGAACACAGAGACATCTAGAAATCATATTTGTGTAATATAACAGTAAAAACCAGGGTGGCATATATGCCTTATTTATGCTTCAGAATACTAGTAAAATCTTTTCCTGCTGCATTCTAGTAGATTAAAAACACAAGCTCAAAGAGGTGATTTTGCCTAAGGACACATAAATGACTTAAGACTTCAAATTTTCTTTACTCCCAATATAATCCTTTTTCCAATTACTTTACCTTTTATTACTTTAACTATGTTACACTTGGATTAGTAAATATGCTAAAAATAAAACAGGAACTGACAAAAATGAGACTAGTTAGACAGTATCACTGATGAAAGTAAAAGGTATTTTTCCAACAGAAAGTTGGAAGAATAGTTCCAACTGTCCTCCAGGTATGTGCTTTTCTTTTAATTTTCTTTCTTTTTTTTTTTTTTTTTTTTTTTTTTTTTTTTTTTTTTTTGAGACGAAGTCTCACTCTGTCACCCAGGCTGGAGTGCAGTGGCACAATCTCGGCACACTGCAAGCTCCACCTCCTGGGTTCACGCCATTCTCCTGCCTCAGCCTCCCGAGCAGCTGGGACTACAGGCGCCCACCACCTCGCCCGGCTAGTTTTTTGTATTTTTTAGTAGAGACGGGGTTTCACCGTTAGCCAGGATGGTCTCGATCTCCTGACCTCATGATCTGCCCGTCTTGGCCTCCCAAAGTGCTGGGATTACAGGCTTGAGCCACCGCGCCCGGCTCTTGTAATTTTCATTGCATGTATCTGCTTATCTCATTTTCTCTTTAGAATTTTACTACTCTTGCCTGGAGTCCAGCCATAGTAGTAGGTAATTCCAAGTGCTAACCTCTTCCTCACACTTCTGTCTGGTTTAACTGAAGTAGCTCTAATAATACGTACTAAGCACTCACTGAAATTTCTATGTACCAGGTACTGGATAACACTTTCTATACCATAAGAAGTTGGAGATATCTCCCAAATTGTTATTTTGTAGTATTCTAGAATCCATACCTTTCATGTACACCTCTTGCCATTTACCCACAACTGCAGCAATTTCTTCCATCTTTCAGAACTGAAGTTCTAAAAGGTCCCAACTGTGCTCTTTTTCACATCTGAGCATTAAATACACAGTAATGTGACTAAACTGCCACAAAATGTCAAGATTCCTAATGCACTAGATACTACAAAATGTATCAGGCTTCCCCATCTCTATCTTCTCAGATTCTGAGTTTATTTTGTATAAAGAACAGCTCACATCCTGAAATGATGGTACTATGGGGTAAGTACAGGACTGATAAAATCACATTAATTTAATATGCTTGATTTACATCCTACAATTAAAATTCGTCTCTTTCAAATAACTTTAAAGGTAGAAGATAACTATTTCCTACTTAAAATTTTCTGCATATAGCCCACAGGTTTTAAGTGGCTTGAGCATGGATAGCCTGAAGGATAGAATTCAGTGAGTTTGGTTGAGAATTTACACTAAGGCTGATGTCATGGTTTGAGCTACTCACTCTGTTATACTCCAGTCTATAACTCTAAACTTGTGCTCTGTGAACTGAGATAATACACTTAAAATCAGGAACATAAAAAAACTTTCTAATACTTAACTGATGACATCATGTGGTTTCCCACAGATGGCTACAAGTGTAAGATAAGGGAAAAATGATTCAATAGCGGTATTACTGCAAAAATAACTACTGCTATCTCAGACTGTGCCAACAGTACATTAAAAACAAAAATAAAAAACTGTATTCTGTAATAACCAATCAGCACGCTCAGGACTACTTTTCATATTATAGGTAGGTGCTGATGAATTTGAATGTGTTTAACTAAATCTTAGACCTACCGTACCTTCATGGCTGAACTATAAATGTTTAGTTGAGACTTTCGAACTACGTACATATTAGGACACAATGTAAGTTTTTAAAATTTTCAAGACTTGTTACAGTTAAGAGGTATGAGACTGACTTTGGGACAAACACTAGGACAAAAACATATAAGCCACAGAATGTAGATGTAATATGACAGTAATTTACCCCAAATCAGAAGACAAAGGTTTGTTAATACATTTCCATGCCACTGAACATTTTAAAAGACAGTGAGACAAAGCACTTCTCACTTGGGCAGGAATTTTTACTCTATTTATGACATGCAGACAACTTGAGACGCCTGTCTTCAGCTTGCTTGTTAAATTCTGCACTTCTTTCTGCTATATGCTGGAACTGCTTTTGAGATTAGAAATGGATAGTGGTAAGAGAGGGGACAGGAGGGTAAGAGCAGAGCAGAGCTGAGCTCAAGGCGTCCCTTCTGTAAAACTGCACACTCTTGAACAATGTTCTTGAAAGATGAGTTAAGAATTAAGAATAAGAATTTTTTTGGAGTGTGATGATATCTGATGATATCTGGGGCTTGGGCCTTCACTGTAAGTCAAAAAATCCACAGCCAGTTTTAGGGGTGAGTCGGGAAATCAAAGAAAATTTTGTGAACACGAAAGCTAGGAATGCTCTCCCAGAAAAACGTGAATTTATCATATTTTTTTCAAGCCTAAGATATCATAAGCCTTAGGATGCAACGTGATTCCTTCAGCAATTTTTTTCAGGCAAAAACCCAATTCTCATATAAAACATACATATTAATTATAAAAATGCATTTCAATTTCAGAAATGTTAAAAAGCTTCAGATATATTATACATGCAAATGTAAATGAACATGCACACTTTTTGTTATTTCAAAGTTCATAACTCTCCTCTGAAAATTGATTATGTTTCCCAGGTTAAGCAACATTAACCCACTGGGGAAAAAAAAATTTCTAGGTGAAGATGTAAGCCTGCCTGAGAGGTAGTACCTAGCTATTTGCAATGCTCTCCCACCAAGTGCCTGAAGTACAGGGTAGAGCCAACGGAACGGCTTTAACCTGAGAACAGCTAATCAGTTCTTCCCTAAGTACTGGGACAAAATCGCAGGCGCTGCTCATTGCTGGTAAGGTAATACAGTGTTAGTTAAAAGGAAGAATCCTAAAAGGCAGATTGCTTGGTTTTTTAATCCTAGTTCTACTTCTTTCTGTATTAACCGTGGGCATTTTACCTTCTTTGCGCCTTAATTTACTGAAAGAGAAACACTATGTGAAGTAGTACTTACATCTTAGGGTCATTACGAACTTCGATTGAGTTTTTTCTTAAAAACTACTGCTTAAAATAGAACATGGTATACAGTAAAGTTAACCATTACCTGTTTTACTGGTTTTTATTCAATATCAAGGTGGTAGAAAAGAGATGATAAAGATTTGGATGAACATTAGGACAAAGAATTCTTAATCTTGACAGTCTGATTCTAGGCCCAGAGACTCCCTTTAGCCCAGATAAAAAGAATCCCTCATAGTCTAGTTCTGCTTACTAGTGTAGCATACTGGAGATTAGAAAAAGACTTAAGTTCTTTTTATGTTTTTTTTTTTTTAATTTAATTTCAAGGGCACAACACTCTAACTCTCATAACCTTATATAATTACAAAAAGTAGTTAAAAGAAAGAATTAGAAATAGTCTGGTCTCTAGGTATTTCATGGTTGGTCTACTACTTACCTGAGTTACTACAATGTTACACTCTGCTGCTCGGTCGTTCTGGATGAAGTCATCTAGAATGAACTGGGGAACCTGTGTGGTTTTCCCACACCCAGTAGCACCTCTAATAATGACAACTGAATTTTGACTGATTGCTTCCAGAATCTCACTTTCAAATTTCTTCACAGGCAGTAACTCTCTCTCCTGCAAGATCTGCATTAGAAAAGTCACACTTTAGTTAAATTTCTACCAACACATTAGAAGCAACTGTCTTGATCCTTCAAAAAACTTCCATCTCTAGAGGTCGGGAGCGGTGGCTCATGCCTGTAATCCCAGCACTTTGGGAGGCTGACAATCATGAGGTCAGGAGTTCGAGACCAGTCTTGCCAACATGGTGAAACCTCGTCTCTACTAAAAATACAAAAATTAGCCAGCTGTGGTGGCATGCGCCTGTAATCCCACCTACTTGGGAGGCTGAGGCAGAACGGCTTGAACCCAGGAGGCAGAGGGTGCAGTGAGCCGAGATCACGCCACTGTACTCCAGCCTGGGCAACTGAGTAAGACTGTCTCGAGAAAACAAACAAACAAAAAAACCAAACTTCCATCTCTAAAAAACTTACTCATTTCCATTGGCTTAGTGATAAAATGTTTTTTTTCTTTTTCAAAAAAATTTATCTAATAGAACTGCTTCTTTTCACTAAACTTCTGAAGAATGTTATCTTTTGGCGTTGTCCAAAAACTAAATTTTCTCATTGTCCCTGAACATCGCACATGCACTCCTTCTAACATTTTAATTTTTTATTTGGAAAACACAAAGACAAACAACAACAACAAAAGGAGTTACTGCCCTGAATCTCTCCACTTTTATTAAATTACATTAAGAAGTGAAATTATCTCCCAGGCCCTCAACTCATAGCAACTAACTTCTGGGCTAACTAGGATTAAGCAGTTCGGTACATATCTTTTGATTTGCCATCCTAAAAAGGGCAAAATGTATTATTCTTTGACTTTTTACCCAAACCTAGAATGTTCTGAAACTCTGGGCTACATGTCTAAATAATTCAGACTTACTGCTTGCAAATCATGATCCTGTTCCAACTGGTACATCAATTCATTCTTCAGGTCCATGCTTATTTGCTCTGGAGTAGCCTGTAGAACAAAAAGCCAACATGGTCAAACGAAAGCATATAATTCGGCTTCAAAATAAATCCAATTTTTACCTAGACATACTAATGAAGTATAGTCAAGAGTAAAACACAAGAGTCTCATCTCAAAAACAATATTGCACTCACAAAAGCCAGAGGTCCCTCATCAATGTTGCTACTAGTCCAAGGATTCCAGTTGGATTGTGGAGGTGACCAAGGAACCACACCCACTTGGTTTTGTCGCTGAGATGGTTCAAAGTGAGCCAATTTGCCAATGTTGAGTGCAACTGGCACAGAAGGATCTTCAGGCTATTAAAAAACAAGAAAAAAAAAATATGACTTGCTTGTCTACTGAGTGTTTTAGGCAAATGTGAACTAAACAGCTTTATGCTTACCGGGGGCAAAATCTCAAGATTTAGCTCTTGAATGATGTTTTGCAGTTGATGCTCTAAATCTTGAGAGAGGTTTACTTTGTAAGGCTCCACCTACGGAAAAAGGATCACAAATAACAACACTACTCAAATCTACTACAATGGGGCTAAGACTATACAGTCAACACTAAGTCTACAATATTCCTAAACCAACAGTCAGTTCCCTTTAGTGCAAGAATTACTTCAATGATTATTTACTCACTGCCTATTATGAACATCATGCCAGAGAGAGATGATTAGCAGCACCATTTTCATTTCCTGAGGTAAGATTCCTTGAAATTAAACTTCTTTAGCCAAATACTAAACAAGAGCTAAATTGAATCTTACACTATCTCACAAGTCTATTAAATCTAAAGACTCACTGTCTCTCCTTCCTTCTTCTTTGTAAGTCCGGAGTAAGCTTCAACCACTCCAAGATGGTAGAGCTGTCTCACAAGTGACAGGGCACAGGACTGTGCTGCCAGTTTCTTATTTGATCCATGTTCTCGTGCAAAAATCCCTGTAATGTAAGGTCAGGATTATCAGAAAGAAATCACCTAAGTGAAGAAACATCACAAGAAACTATGGGCTTACGTACACAAGAAGCCCTCAAATACAGTGTATGCCATGGGTTCTAGTTCATTTTTATTCTATTAATATCTGCTAAACAAAAGAAATTGCCCAACAGCTTAGCAACTAAATAACCAACTGTTTTGATTATGGGCTGATACTAGGACTCATACAAACCAATATTATGAAAGCAAATAACCTATTTCAACAAAGTAGTCACTGTTAAGATCATCGGGCATTAAAATAGGGGAAGAAAACATAGTTTGAAAAGACAAAGAGTAAAAAACCAGTAAAAGTAACTGGGTCCAGAGTGGTTAACTAGACCAGGATTTGGAAAACTTTTTCCATAAAGGGTCAAATAATAAATATTTTAGGCTTTGCAGGCCATATAGTCCCTTGTCACAACTACTCAACTCTGCCTTTTAATGTGTGAAAGCAGTTACTGACAATAGAGTTTGACAAACCACAGGCCTGGGAATGGCTTTAAGTTTTTCAGGAGTTGTAAAATTAAAAGAAAATAACAATGTGTGACCTGTGAAGTCTAAAATATGAGTGTAGCTATGTTACACAATAAAACAGTTCTTATAAAAACAGGCAGTACGCTGGATTTGGCCAGAGGGCTATAGTTTGCTGACTTCAGCATTAAACTAAAGCTAAGTTACTCATATCCTTAAAGAAAATATTAATAGAAAGTTTCCTCTCCTCCAGTATCATTCAGTTTTAGGAGAGATGAATATAAAGCAAAGGAGTACAAAGGCATCTTTCTGCCTAACTAGCCAAATTAACCTCGATAAGTGAGCTGACATAAGTTAGCCTGCCTTTATCCTCTCTCCCTTAGTATTACCCATCCACTCAAAGTAACTCATTTTATATATAAAAATGAAAAAATGTTTTAAGGCCAGGAGCAGTGGCTCACCCCTGTAATCCCAGCACTTTGGGAGGCTGAGGTGGGCGGATCACAAGGTCAGGAAATTGAGACCATCTGGCTAACATGATGAAACCCTGTCCCTACTAAAAAATACAAAATAAT
This sequence comes from Colobus angolensis palliatus, assembly GCF_000951035.1. NCBI lineage: Eukaryota > Metazoa > Chordata > Mammalia > Primates > Cercopithecidae > Colobus > Colobus angolensis. Next base: position 5,318,666 of record NW_012115222.1, read on the forward strand.
TAGCTGGGCATGGTGACTGGCACCTGTAGTACCAGCTACTGGGGAGGCGGAGCTAGCAGTGA
>NW_012115222.1:5319077-5335808 GCF_000951035.1 Colobus angolensis palliatus
AAAAAAAAAAAAAAAAAAGTTTGAAATTCTGACGCTGGCAGACTCCTAATCATCCCACTGTGTCTTACCTTTGAAATACTACACTAACATGGTCTGTTTTCACATGCAAACTGGGAGACTTTGCCTCTAATTTATAATTACTAATACTCTAAAATATACTCTAGATGCTATCTTATATCATGTGCTCTTTCAATAATATAGCTTCTGTGTATGTGGCTCAAGACTTAAATGTGAAGATTCCTTCTCTATACAAAGACTTGGAATATTGGGGAAACAGTAACACTTACTTCTGCCCAGCTGCTTGATATAAATGGTCATTTCTGCAATAAAGCTCCTGTAACAACATATACAAGCAAGGTTAGAAATTTCACTGTTAGAAACTGGCAAATCCAGGTCTCCCAAGTCAGGCAGGCTTTCCAACTGCTTAGGCAAATCACAGAAAAAAAAAAAATTACCAACATTTATTTCTGCCCAACCCTAGAACAAATGAAGTATATAAACTTCATATAATATACAACATGGCATAAGACAACTATAATCAAAGTTGATGAGCCAATTGTTCATGAAAGGAAAACGTTAGGGTATTAGATTTTATATTTACTTACTCTTATTCCAAAGGCTGGAGTCTCAAGAGCTATAACACATTCCATGAAAAGGAATTTTCCACTTAGCTTGGAGCCAAGAAATAAAGCAGGCCCCAAATGTTTTACATTATGGTTATAATTACTGTAAGATTCCTTTGCATAGGCCACCCATTAATGACTGCGATCTATTAAGCTAATATACACAAACACACATGCACATACACTTTGTGCATAATCAGTGGCTCCTGAGGCAGAGTTCTCATGTCTGCCTGCAGTTGGAAACAGCCCTGGATGACAAAAAACTTAGCCTATTTTTACCACACTTATTTAAATCAGGTCCTGGAGAATAAAACACATGTTGTAACATTACATTTAAAACTGCTAGCAGAGTCTAAAAAATGAATTTAGGTTTTAGTAAGGGAAAAACTGCCCTTTGAAAACTATGCATTCTGGTCCCTTCACTGCTCAGATACATTCTAACCTAGACTTGGTGGTGTGAATAAAAGGCTGGGTGAGGCTTAAGAAAAAAATAAATGTTAAGACTCCTTCCTATACCTCGTGTGAACTGACCTTCAGGCACAGCGGCTTCAGGGGTCAAAGGCCACTGGCTTTCAGGGGAACAACATCCACCCTTTCATTAATGACATCGATGCCAGTATGTTTCTCAGCCAGGCTTAAAGTCAGCACTCAATCTCATTCTCCTCCACCTAGGGGGAACAGCGACACCAGAAATCAGTTTACAATAGTTTCCCATGTGATTGCTTAGTTCAGCCTAAGCAGCAGCACATGTGTGTATGAACACAGACCTCTGGTGTTGCTGTCTGTTATGCCTTTAAATAAAAGGACATACAAAGAGCAATGCTGTCCTGGCTCCCCCAATTGTCTGTGCCTCCCACATTGTCTTTTCCTGAATTCTTCACTGCTTTGTATCAGAAATCTATGGTAAGATACTGATAACAAAAAATGTCTGCAACGATGAGCTTCAGGCACACTTAGTTATCTTATTGTTCTTAAAGTCACCAAGTGCTACCAAGCCCAATCCGTTCAGAAAGACAAAATATGAAAGAAAACAAATCATCAACAAATGTATCACTCCTTTGCAACCTAAGGGTTTTAAAAGGCTGACACCAGAAATATTTGAGAATTCAGGATTGAACAAAACAGTGGGAGGAAGGGGGAACCATGCTCTAAATATCATTTTGATCAGTGACAAAATTTTGTATTAATAATAATTATTTCAGGGTCGCTAGATGCATCCAAGGGAGAACACTTTGATTTTCGATAAAAATATTTTTTAATATATTTGGATAATTTATTTTGTAAGTATGGACAGCAAACTGAATCATTCAAAAAGGTTTCCATTACAACCTCCCCTCCCTTCAAATAAAAATACATTGCTCCCCAGAAAAGTCTAATCCATATGAGCCTTCCTGGGAGTAATAATTACTACACCCTGGAATGCTCTCAGGAAGAACAGCAAGCAGGCTGAGAAACATACTGTTAAAACGATCTCCCTTTATATTCAGTTTTATACATTTAACAGTAAAAAAGTACACCCCACATACAAAGACCAAGGCTGTTCCTTTTCGACCTTATGATAAGCCCTTAAATTTCAATAGGACTCCTAAGAAAGCTGGCAGTTTTCAAGGCTTAAGTGAAATGTGGATGTAGATGCAATACAATGTACTTCTGGGACTCAAAACTTAAGTATCTAACCTGACCCATTAAAGAAATAGTAACGGCCTCTAACAATACCAAGGTGAAAAAAATCACCACCTTTGGCTGGTTTTTAAATCAACTAGGGACAACCTAGCACTTGTGGTTATGACTTTTGCCTCTAAGATTCAAAGGAGCATCTCAAATGTCTAGCATGACAAAAAGCAGATTTACGCTGAACTTCTTACACAGCTAAAATTCACACTCGTGAAAACCATGGAAACTGCACAATACATATCAGTAATTATTCTTCGGCAAACCAACGTATCTTTTAACAACTCACTTCTAATCCACAAAATTAACCAATGTACAAAAATAGATTATATGCAACAGTGAATATCCAAAACCACCTTAACTTACTACAGAAGGAAAAGAACGAAACAAGCAAACCTGTTGTGATCAGGACCCACTTGGGTGTACTTATATTCTCCTTGGATCTTTTCTTTCTGAAAATACTGGTTTAGACGAGCTTTAGCGTTTTCCAAGGTCCAGTTTCCATGAAGCCCAGCATTTAAATCCACTTCTTCTGATTCTAGAGTCTGCAGAATCAATGATAAATTTGGCTGCATTAAGTTTAGTTATACACACTTAAGACTCAAAGTTTTAATACCGTCTTTGTACTATCCTTTATAATGCAAAAGCTGTTTTGATAGTTTATAATCCTAGTCAAAAACTGAACCAGAATTAGTTTCTACTGCATCTAAAGGCCCTATTATATAAACAAGCTATTGGTTAATACATTGCGTTTAAATTCTTCCTTAAAAAAAAAAAAAAAAGACAACTTCTTTGTGCTTGTTTTAACACTCTGAATACATTTAGTAGAAAAATAAGCTATACTACTAAAGACATTTTTTACTCTAAGTGCTCATAAAATAAGGTCCCCTGAGATAATTACATTTCCTATAAAGTTGAAGAGGAAACCTTTTTATTATTACCAAGAAAAAATACTCTTTCCTCCGTAGGCAATGTGAATAACAAGAGTAAATGGGTGGTTTACCTTTATGATGACTTGTGCTAATAAGTAGTCTCGAATAACCTCTTAAAAAATGCACCCAATTACTAACTTGTTAATATCCTAAGCCTTGCTGTTAACTAAGTCCCAAATCACATTCTCAGAGATGTAACCTAGGGTGCTGGCCTTACCGCTTGCACTTCTTGTTCTTCCTTTCTTGAGTAGTAATCCTTCAAGTTGGCTCCTCGGTCCCATGTGGGCCCAGGAACACCATAGCCAGAGGCCCCTACCTCAGAATTATTTTCTGTTAAAAGAAAAAAAATTGTTCTCTTAATGAGTCGTAACTGTAGAAAAATCCCAAATACATTAAATAATTACCCTAATTTATGGCTGGGCATGGTGGCTCACACCTGTAATCCCAGCACTTCTGGAGGCTGAGGAGGGTGGATCACTTGTGGTCAGGAGTTTGAGACCAGCCTGGCCAAAACAGTGAAACTCTGTCTCTACTAAAAACACAAAAATTAGCCGGGCATGGTGGCATGTGCCTGTAATCACAGCTACTAGAGAGGCTGAGGTGAGAGAATCACTTGAACCTGGGAGGCAGAGGTTGCAGTGAGCCAAGACTGCACCATTGCACTCCATTCTGGGTGACAGAGCAACATTCTGCCTCAAAAAAAAAAAAAAAAAAGAATTATCCTCATTTATATTTTGGCCCTCCATGTTTAGAAATTTATGGTTTCAATTTGGAAAGGAGCCTGAAATGTCCATGGCTTACTTGAAAAGTGTTACATCAATCCCTGAAGTACAGGTTCCAACTACAAATTCTGAGGCTAATATGCAGGGGGAAGCTAGCTTAGTAGTGAATGACAGAAGTGGCTGTAACAGGAAGCGGCTAATTTAGCATATATTATCAATATAGCTTTGTTTTAAACTTGTTACATATGTAACAACAGACTGAACGATAAAACCATTTCTTTGATAAATGTGACTCTGAAAAGATAGCTACCTGCTAGGACTAGTGACGGAAATAAGGTAACTATTGATGAAAACGCCAAATAAGTAAAAACAGCAGCTAGCACTATTAACTCTAAGTTTATTACCTGCATTTAAAAAAGTTTATCCCTCAAAGCAATCATACAAAGCAGATACTACTGTTATTTAATAAATAACAGATGTGAGACTTAAGCAATCTGACCAAAATTCTAGTTAATCTACCATATGGTCAACATCCCAATACAAGCTGTGACTATACACTTAAGTCCTCACTTGTCGTCACTGCTAGATTCTTGGAAACGAAGACTTTAAACAATGTTGTAAGAGAACAACACTCAAGGAAATAAAGTTATTCTAGGACCTGCTGTAAGTCATTCTGCAGTTTCCAAGAACCTACTGAGGACTTACTGCATATAGAATTCAGCAATGGCCAGGATCCACAGGGTAAACAAGTCAACAATATATTAAGAATAAGGAACAAGAAAAGGCAATTCATAATATTCTTTCACCAAATATTCTAGCCTATGCAAAATCTAAATTCAGAGAAAAATTTAGTAAAAGCTAATGACAGCAAACAACTACGCTGTACCACACGTTCTAAGAAAAAAATAAATGATCTGGTAGTATGTGCAAATTTATGAAGGCCTTGGGTTGTCTCTTAACATCAAGAGTTTACTGCAGTTCTTTCTACCCAAAATGAGAAACAGAGATGGTGATCAAGATTGTATATATCTTATTCTCCATCATGTGCATGCATTCAAGTCCCTCACCTGCTTTGAGAGCCAGATGAGGAGGAAGAGGTCCTCCCATGGTTGCTGGTAAATCTCCTTCAGCATTTGCTGTAGTGTCAGGAGTATCAGTAAGTGGGGGCGGAGATGCTACCTGCGAGAGAAAAAGTCAAGGCAGTTGTCAGTGCTTTTGCCTTCACAGGGACTAATACATTCTTTTAATATTTAAAAGGGACCCATGTGTCACGCCTCCTTTCTTTGTAATATTACCATCTTTGTTTACAGGTTAAGTCTGTAGAGCAGTGCATCTCAAACTGTCTGCAATGAAGAACTGGCTGAATGTTTCCCCTAATCCACTGGGAACAACCTGTCACAATACTGTATTTCTAAATGTCTACTTATTTCTGTAGTTACCTCCTCACAAACTGTAACATTTTGAGTAACACTGCTCTGGGGCCCATTTTTAGTGCAGTGTTTACTACTGATTTTAGATAATACCCTTTAAAGCAGTCAAGAAAGTATTTTTCTACTCCATTTCTTAAGTATTTTATTGGTCATTAGTGTTTAATTTTATCAAATGCCTTTTCCAAAGCCTTTATTAAAATGATCACCGAGTAGATATTTTTCTTATAAAGTCATTAATACGCTGTATTAGGAAAGTTTAATTACAGGGTTTTGCCTCAGATGTGCTGTTACATAAAATGTGTTAGTTTTCTAAACTAAGGAAAATTCTGAATTCTCAAACCCATCTAACCACATGGGTTTTAGGATAAAGAACTGAGATCTATGTAAACTTTTCCTTAACTAGATGGGATGGACTATTTCTGTTTGCAAAGAACAATTTAAAAATTTCACTGATTTTTACTTTCTAATTCAGCAATTTCTGATTTTATTGCTATCAATTTCTTCCTGTTTTATTCTGAGATGAAAGCTTACTAAAATTCATTCAAAAAGCTGTTTTTTGTGCAATAGTGTAACCAATGTTCTTTTGAATAAATGACTGTTCCTCTTATCATTCCAGAGTTTTGACAGACACTGTTATCTAAATAGTCTATGATCATAATTTAAAATTTTCACTTAGATCTAAATTCAAATTTCCAATTGTCTATTAGGGTTTTTGGCCGCTCTGTTACTTTTTCACATTACCACTTTGCTTCTGCCAATATGTACGTCAGCATTTCTAAAGCTAGGTATTATTAGTACATTGTGAATTTTTTTCTTTTCTGCTTTCCTCTAGAGAGCTTATACCTTGAAGGATAACCTCCAAGGTTGGGGTTATGGAGACAAAGTAGAACCTACTCAAGGGTCAGCCCTAATAACCAAGGCCCAGAAAAATTCAGTGGGCAGTACTGGCACCACAATGCTAACTTGTCCTCCTCTACCACCTTGCCACTCCAGGGCCTCAAATTCCTCTCTACCTCACTCTCTATCTACACCAACCTAAAAGAAAATTCCTAACCTATGAGAATTGAGGTGTTTGAGTGATGCAACTTCTATTTTCCAGTGATGGGGAGGATTTCCTTTTTTAACATTCCAAAATAAATTAAAATAGGTGAGGTATAGAGTATTCAAAGTGTCACAGTACATAATCTTGGCTCTGCCTTACAGTCAGCAATATGAGAAAATACTTTTTCAAGTAGGTTATAAAAATAGCATACACATGTATTTATCACATTAAAATATACATTTAAATATCTAAACAAAAATACACAGATTTTAGCAACATTGGCAATGCTATAGGCCATTTATTTCTTTTTCTATTCTCACAATCTGTTCCTATTTTAAAACTTTTTTTTGAGATAGGGTCTCATACCATCACCCAGACTGGAGTGCAATGGTGCAATGACAGATCACTGCAGCCCCAACCTGCTGGGCTCAAGTGATCCTCCCACTTCAGCCTCTGGAGTAGATGGGACTACAGGCAGCCACCACCATTCCCAGCTAATATTTCTATTTTATTTTTGTAGAGATGGGGTCTAGGTTGCTGAGGCTGGTCTTGAACTCCTGGACTCAAGTGATCCTCCTGCCTCTATCTCCCAGTGTCAGTATTACAGGTGTGAGCCGTCACGCCGTTTTTCTTTTTTTGAGACAGGGTCTGGCTCTGTCACCCAGGCTGGATGATTTAGCCTAGGTAATAGTCAAGTCCTGATGTGCTCATTACAAAAAGATACAAGTATCTGACAGAATACCCAAGCTTGTAGTAGTATTATGTATGAATACTTAAGGATATGGTTCCACATTCTACCAAGAGGAAGATTAAAAAAAATTAAGGAGCAGTCACAGACAGAAAGATAGAGAATCCAGTGCCAGAGAAAACAGAAAAATGTGTTGGGTTGGAGGATGTGATCAATAAAGCTGAACGATGATGAAATAAAAAAAAAGGGGGGGGTATGTGCACATATTTTACATTGAAAAAAATTTTTTGATACGGCAAAAAACACAAGTAAAGTTATAATGGGTAAACTGAGAAAAAATATTTGTGACACATCGCAGATAAGGGGTTAATATTGCTAATAAAACAAACGCAGAGGAAAAGACCAAGAATCCAATGAAAAAAACAGGAGATACACGTACAGGCAGTACACAGAAATATATATGTAAACGATCCTTAAAGATCAAAAGATGTTTGATTTCACTCATAATTTTAAAAAGCAAATTAAAAGTATAAATTATCTAAAACTAGTGATGAGGTTATAGACCAAGGTTTCTCAACATTAGCACCACTGACATTTCAACCAGATAATTTGTTGCAGAAAGTTGTTCTGAATACCAGAGTTTTTAACTCCTTGGCTTCTACCCACTAGACGCCATCAACACACCTCCTTGAAATTCAAACATCTCCAGACATTACGAAATCTCTCATAAGGGGTAAACCTTATAAAACAATCAGAAAAATCTCAACATTAACTGGATATCTGATTATATTAAGACACTATTCTTAAATTTTTCTTTTAGGTTTGATTATAACACATTTTTTTTTTTACAAAAGGATTGTTTTAATTAAAAACTGAAATATTAACAGATGAATAAGATGTTGGGATGCTCCAAAATAATCTAAGGGTAGCAGTTAGAAATGAATAAAATTGAAAGTGCTGCAGCCAGATGACTGAAACAGTGTTTCAATATTCTACAACTGTCCACAGCAAAAAAATTTTAAAATATCCTCTACACGCTCACTTTTGGCAAATGCAATTTATTGCATGAAAGGGCAAGTTTCAGATGAAGTAAGTGATATGAAAAAGGATTTGCCTAGAATGATGAGGTAAGATGAAGATGGTAGCTGGTAACACCTTGGTTACATGTCCCTGCCCAAATCTCATGTCCAATTTTAATCCTCAATGTTGGAGGTACTGCCTGAAGAGTAGTAACTGGATCACGAGGTGGGTTTTTCATGTATGGTTTAGTGCCACTCTCCTTGGTACTGCTATCCTAGCAACAGCGAGTGCGTTCTCTTGAGATCTGGTCATTTAAAAGTGTGTGGCATCTTCCCCTTTACTTTCTCTTGCTCCTGGACATCCCTGCTTCCCCCCTTCACCTTCTGCCATCATTCTAAATTTCCTGAGGCCTCTTCAGAATCCAAGCAGACTCCAGTACCATGCCTCCTGCAAAGCCTGCAGAATTGTGAGCGAATTAAATCTCTGTTCTTTATAAAGTATGCAGTCTCCGGTATTTCTTTATAGCAATGCAAGAATGGACTATGGGGTTAAAAGTAGAAATGGGTTGTTATAATTTCTTCCCCCAAATTCATCCATTCATTCAGTCAACCAAAAAACATTCAAGGGTCTGCTATAGACCAGGAACCATTCTAAATGTTGGGGACAGAGCAATGAACTAAAAACAAAAAAACCCTGCCCTCATGAACTTACATTCTCGTACAATCAAACAAAAATAAATTACGTTGGAACAAGGTTTCTCATCTTGGTGACATTTTAGGCTGGTTAATTCTTTGTTGTAGGAGGCTGTCAAGTGCACTGTTGGTTATTAGCAGCATCTCTGGCCTTCGCCTTCTAGATGTCAGTGGCCGCCTCCAGTTACAACAACAAAAGTATCTCCAAACATTGCCAAACATTCCTTGGGGGGACAAAATTGTCTTCAGTTGAGAAACACTGAGTTAAAAGCAAGTGTTATGGAGAAAAATGAAGCACTGAAGGAGTTTAGGAAGTAATCTGAGGGTGACAGTGAATTTATAATATAAAATAGGACAGCTGGGGAAGAGTACTTCAGGTAGAAGAAACAGGTATAAAAGTTTTGAGGCAGAAAGATGAGGGCATATTTGAAGACCTATTAAGAAGTACAGTGTAGCTGGAACAGAGGAAATAAGAAAAGTAGGAAATCCACAGAGCATTTAATAGAAAACATCTGAGCCATGTTAAAACATTAATAAAAAAATGACATATGGGATTACTTCTGGTTGTAGCGAAATAAGTTCCTGTAAGACTGACCCTCCTGCAAATAACATAAACTTTAGGGGGAAAAAAATACAAACACACACACAATACACCAGAACTACGTTCAGGCAATAAAAAAATGACCAAAAAATAGCAGGTAGATTCTTGAGAGAAGTTAAAATGGGGAAGCACGGAGTATCAAGGGTCTACTTCCAGCTTATTTGTAGCTTTTAGCCTGAGGGAAGCCATCCCAGGCAGCCAAAACTCCAAGGAAACCATCTTTTTGGCCTGAAGAATCAGAATTAGAGTTCAGGGAAAGCAAAGCTGCTAGAAAGTGAGGGAATGCTGGAAAGGAAACAGCCAGAGAGGAGGAGCCCCAAATTCTGTGTATGAAATCTCTGGCTAACCCTTGAAAACCACATATGTACAGAGTAGATTCCAAAGGAGACCTGAAGGACTCTTCCACGGCTGTCCTATTTAAATAATCAGAAAACTGAGATGAGATTTGAGTTAACACCCAAAAGACAGCACTTGTAGTTTAAGTTCGATCAAATTAAACGCCTGATTAAAAACAAAACACAACAACCAAATCAATGCTCTCTGGAGGAGTATAACACTATTTCAGAGTCTCCATAGCATAATATTCCTATGCCCAGGATGCAATCCAAAATTATTTGATATACAGAAACGAAAATGTGATTCAACCTCAAGAAAATACACCTATCAATAGACTCCAACCCTGAGATGACTCAGATGTTAACAGTAGTAGGCAGGGATTTTAAAGCAGCTATTAGAATTAAGCTTCATGACATAAAAGAAATCCGTATTTATATTACAAACATACACTTATAATGAATGAAAAGATAAGCCACCAGAGAAATAAAACATATATAAAAAAAGAACAAGCTGGAGAATTTTAAAAGTGAAAATGGTAGTGTCTAAAATACACTGGATGGGCTTAGCAAAATGGAAGGCACAGAAAAAAACTATCACAGAATCTGAAGATAATCAATAAAAATTTATTCAATTTGAAGAGTGGAAAAAATGATATGAAAGAAAAAAAGAGAGCCTCAGGGACCTCTGGGATATCAAAAGTCTTAAATATAAGCCCCAAGAGGAAAGAAGAAAAAATACAACAAAAAATGTCTTAAATAATAGCCAAGTCTCTTAAATTTGGTGAAAAACATATATCTATGGATTCAAGAATCTCAGCAAACCCTGAACAAGTTAAGCGTGCACACACACAAAAAAACTCATGCCTGGTCACAACGTAAGTCAAACTACTAAAAACCAAAAATAACAGGAAAAGATCTTAAAAACAGAGACCACCACATTACACATAGGAGAGAATGATTCAATTATAGCTGACTTCTTACAGAAAACAGGCAGTAGACAATGTCATATTATCTTTAAAGCATATCTGGTCTCTGGCCAGGCACAGTGGCTCATGCCTGTAATCCCAGCATTTTGGGAGGCTGAAGCAGCCAGATAACCTGAGATGGGGAGTTGGAGACCAGCCTGACCAAGACAGAGAAACCCCATCACTATTAAAAATACAAAATTAGCCGGGAATGGTGGCACATGCCTGTAATCCCAGATACTCCTGCCTGAGGCAGGAGAATTGCTTGAACTCAGAGGCAAAGGTGGCGGTGAGCCAAGATCATGCCATTGTACTCCAGCCTGGGTAGCAAGAGCAAAACTCCATCTCAAAAAAAAAAAAAAAGTGTATTTGGTCTTCAATCCCATTTCCCTGGCATAGAACTCCTAAATCCTTATAATCTCCTAAATGGAGACTTTTTGTATGCTAATGAGTTGACTGCCGGCAGGCAGGCCCTAGGTAGCTTCAGTGTGGGGGATGGTCACTGGAAAGACCAAGGAAAGATTAGAGGGCTAGAACTTTCAGTTCCACCTACCAACCTCTGGTGAGGGGAGAAGGGCTGAAGGTCAAGTCACCATTGGCAAACGATTTAATCAATACTGAATAATGAAGTTTCCATAAAAACCAAAGGACAGGGTTTGGAGGGCTTTCAAATAGCAGAACACATGGAGGTTCCTGAAGAATGGTGTTCGAGGCAGGGCATGGGAGCTCCCTGCCACCTCCCCATATCTTGCCCTATGTATCTCTTCAATTGTATTTTGTAGTATCCTTTATAATGAACTGGTTTATTTATAATTTATAAATGCAGGTTTTCCTGAGTTCCGTAAGCCACACTAGTAAATTAACTGACCCCAAAGAGGCAGTCATGAAAACCATAACTTGAAGCTAGTCAGTCAGAAGTTCTAGAGGCCCAGACTTGCAGGTGGTGTCTGAAGGGGCTGGGGAGTCTTGTGGGACTGAGCCTTCAGCCTGTGGGATCTGACGCTATCTCCAGGCAGTGTCAGAGTTGAACTGGAGGATACCCAGCTAGTGTCTGCTGCAGAACTGATTGCTGGCTTGGTGTGTGTGGAAAAAGCCTCCCACCCCCGCCCCACATTTAGTCACAGAAAACTTCTGCGTTGATTATTGGGGTATGAGAGAAGAAGAAAAACTTTTTTTTCCCCTGAAAAAAAAAATACTGAAAGGGGGAAAAAATCTGGCACCCCAGAATTCTATATCCAGTGAAAATATTCTTAAAGAAGGTAAAATAAAAGTATTTTCAGAAAAGAAAATAAAGAGAATTTGTCACCAGCAGATCTACAAGACTATACAGAAGGGCCTAAAAGATCAAGAATGAATAGAGACTTCAAGGACTTCAAACATGTAAAACTGTTTTCTCAACCAGAAGGCATTTTCAAGATCATCTTGCCCAATCCCTTCATTTTACATTTTACATTGGCAAACCAATGAAATTAAAGACTCTAAGATACTATAATTATCCAGCAGTTAATCTACCAACAAGTAAGTCTATCGTTAGGCGAAGGAATGGAAGAAAATAAGATTTCTTTTATAACAATTAGAATACAAAAATTCAGTAACAGGACCCTGTTAAAACTGGCATAGAATGGCCGGGTGTGGTAGCACAGGCCGGGTGTGGTGGCTCACGCCTGTAATCCCAGCACTTTGGGAGGCTGAAGGGGGCGGATCACTTAAGGTCAGGAGTTCAAGACCAGCCTGGCCAGCATGGTGAAAATCTCTCTCTACTAAAAATACAAAAATTAGCTGGGCGTGGGCAGGGCGGGGTGGTTCACGCCTATAATCCCAGCACTTTGGGAGGCCAAGGTCAGGAGTTTGAGACCAGCCTGGCCAAAATGGTAAAACCCCGACTCTACTAAAAATACAAAATTAGCTGGGCATGTTGGCAGGTGTCTGTTATCCCAGCAACTTGGGAGGCTGAGGCAGGAGAATCGCTTGAACCCGGGAGGCAGAAACTGCAGTGAGCCGAAATTCCACCCCTGCACTCCAGCTTAGGGAACAAGAGCAAGACTTGTCTCAAAAAACATATATAAATAAATTAATAATAATAATTAGCTGGGTGTGGTGACTCACACCTGTTAATCCCAGCTACTCAGGAGACTAAGGCAGAATAATTGCTTGAACACAGAAGGCAGAGGTTGCGGTGAGCCCCGATTGTGCCACTGCATTCCACCCTAGGTAACATAGCGAGACTCCATCTTAAAAAAAAAAAAAGAAAAAGAAATAAAGCTTATTTCTTAAAAACTAGTAAAGCCCAGTGTAGCGGCATATACCCACAGTCCCAGCTACCGGGGAAGAGCTAAGGTGGGAGGATGGCTTGAGGTCAAGAGTCTGACGGAGCCTATGAATAGTCACTGCACTCCAGCCTCAAAAACAAAAAAGGCAGAAAAACAAAACAAAATCCCCAAAAAACAACCTACTAGACAGAGGTATCTGTTGCATACTTACATAATTAAAATAATCATGATATAAAAAACACAAAAATATCTATTGCATAAAATACTATTTTGTTATATAAGGACATGTCAGCCAGGTGCAGTGGCTCATGCCTGTGATCCCAGCACTTTGGAAGACCGAAGCGGGTGGATGGATCACTTGAGGTCAGGAGTTCAAGACCAGCCTGGCCAACACGGTGAGACCCCATCTCTACTAAAAATACAAAAAATAGGGGGGCACCATGGAGCATGCCTGTAATCCCAGCTACTTGGAGGCTGAGGCAGGAGAGAATCGCTTGAACCCAGAAGGTGGAGGTTGCAGTGAGCCAAGATCACTCCAGCCTGAGCAACAGAGCAAGACTGCCTCAAAAAACAAACAACTTGCCAGAAGTGATGGCATGCACCTGTAGTCCAGCTACTAAGAGGGGTAAGGATGAAGGACTGCTTGAGCCCAAGAGTTTGAGGCTGCAGTGAGCTATGGTTGTCACTGCATTCTAGCCTGGGTGACAGAGCAAGGACTCATTGCTTACCTGGGGTGGGGGGTAGAGGGAGTGTCAATAGGAGCAAACATGTCTAAAATAGTACTGATTTTTCTATTTAAAGTATTATCGGCCGGGCGCGGTGGCTCAAGCCTGTAATCCCAGCACTTTGGGAGGCTGAGATGGGCAGATCACAAGGTCAGGAGATTGAGACCATCCTGGCTAACCCAGTGAAACCCCGTCTCTACTAAAAAATACAAAAAACTAGCCGGGTGAGGTGGCGGGTGCTTGTAGTCCCAGCTACTCGGGAGGCTGAGGCAGGAGAATGGCATAAACCCGGGAGGCGGAGCTTGCAGTGAGCTGAGATCCTGCCACTGCACTCCAGCCTGGGTGACAGAGCGAGACTCCGTCTCAAAAAAAAAAGAAAAAAAAAAATATAGTATTATCACTGGAAATGAATGGAACATAACAGCCTCTGAAATTTCTGGTGTATGAATACATGAAATAAATAAAACCATAAGACACAAAGATCAATGGAATTTCTCAAGCCCCTAAGACAGGTACATAATAAGGATGCAATCCACATCTTCAGAAATTTTGTCCAGTCCTGAGAGAAAACAAGATACCAAATTTCATTAAGAAACACGATATATATGAAAACAGTGAAAAATTATTATCCTGAGTCTCTTACGCATATTAAGTTTGTACAACTTTGCAACACACATCTCAACTGCTTGGCCATAGGTACTTACCCCAAAAGCTGGAACTTCTTCACTCTTTATTTCATTTATTCGAACCAAATAGTTAACAAAGTCTCTGGCAGCATTGCTCTGTGCATCTTTTTTATTGGTGGAATTTCCCATGCCAGTGTAATTATAGCCTTCCACCTGAACCTTAAAAAAAAAAGAAACAAAAAACAAAACAGTTAACTTTAGGAAACACACTCGAAAGAAAAAGCTTGAATTGTGTTGTATAGTGATAACACAAAAACAATGTTAAGAGCTTCAGCCATTTCTTCTCATATAACAGAAGGTTCACATTACAATCTGATTCTGTAATATCCATGAACAAGCTCTTCATTTGTATTTAAGCACTTTGATTTGAAGCAATCAAGAATTGCTCTGCTTTCTAAAGGTGATTGTAAAACTGCAAACAGTTGATCCAACTTTTCCCATCCCGACTACTGGTGCTGAGGAAGATACAGGCTCTAATTAGAATAATTTACCTGCCAGACTGCTTTAAAAGCAATGCTGACTTGAAAATGATTAAGAATAGCAGTCAAGTCACAATAATTAACTGTCGTTTCCTAATGTGCAACACATTAACATCTCCAAACAGAAAACATTCTTTAACCCCAAAATGAACCTCATAAATCACATAAATGCAAACTGTATTCTTTAGTACCTCACACATGAATTTCTGCCTGTTTTTGTTCCCCACCGCTCTAATTTCATAGGACGGGGTCATCTTCCTTTTGCCACACCAGGCATACAGAAAATTTTTAACGTCACCCATGATTCAAGTGTCTTCTTCAGATCTAAGAAAACAAAAGTCAGTTAAAAACACAATTATAATAGCAAAAACTGGGAGGAACCAATTACCTGGATTACTGAATCTAGGTTAAACATAGGATATTCTATCATGTTGCTGTTAAGACGTCCCATAAATAAATTTTAATGACATAATTGAAACTTTTACATGTAAGAAAAAGGATACAAAACGGTATGATTTGAACTATATGAAAAGTACATATACATGATCAAGACTGGAAAGAAATATCCCCTAAAATGGTTATCTTTGGGGACTAAGAGTGATTTTTATCTTTTGTTACACAGTATTTTATATAAGGCCCTACATTCTACAACCGGCACCTTATTATTTAACTCAGTTCATCCTCACAGCAACGCCACACAGATATGGTGGGTACTATCATTGTCTTTTCAGGAAGCTTCCCTCCTAAACTTCCTTCCTTTCTAAACTAGGACTTAGAAAGTTAAGTAACTTCCAAGCCACCCACAGTAGAGGCCTAAATTCAAATTCAAACAACTATATATTAAGAAACAGCTATTATTTGCATATAAACTCAATGTTTTATTCTCATTCTGATTACGCCCATTAGCATACTGTTTCCAAAGTTGTGGTCATGTATTAACAATATAATAAAGTTCAAATACATTAAGCACTCAGTACTGAAGACAGTGACCTATTATTAACTTAAATGTTCTATACCAAATCTCTCCTTTAGGCCTTATTATTTATTATAATTTGAGGATACTCAAGTTTTCTTGAAATGCAAAAATCAGTCTTGGCACTCCCTCTCTTTCTCAGTCTGTAAAATACCAGAAGACATGGAGCCTATCAGTCTAAATGCTGAGTCTAAACTGTAAGGAAGATATCTGAGACCACACTTATAACCAGAGAAAATAAAATGTGCTATGAATTTATTTTGCTGTGAAACGAATCCTATTACCAGCATTAAACCGTCTGCTTCACGTTTCACGTTTGATGCATTTTGTTAGCACCTACATCTAACGCATCAAACTGTACCCTGGCATAAATTTGTTACGTTTGAGTGATCACAGTCTAACTCTGGGCATCCATCCGGTGAAGGGAATGTCCTATTAACAAAAAAGCCGTGGAAAGCTGAAGATGTTTATCTGGAAATTCCACCTCGTGAATAATTAAACATGCCCTCATGGTGAATGAGTAATATGAAGGACTATACTATCAAACTCCTGTCTCCCTAGTCTCATACAACCCCATAATTTTCAATACAAACTACATGCTATCGATGCCCAAATATATATATTGAAGGTTTAGTCTTTTCTTTTTTTTAGACAGAGTCTCATTCAGTCTCAGGCTGGAATGTAGTGGCGAGATCTCGGCTCACTGCAACCTCCGCCTCCAAGGTTCAAGCGATTCTCCTGCCTCAGCCTCCCCAGTAGCTGGGACTACAGGCGCCCGCCACCACGACTAAATTTTTCTTTTGTTTTTGAGACGGAGTCTCGCTCTGTCGCCCAGGCTGGAGTGCAGTGGCCGGATCTCAGCTCACTGCAAGCTCCG
>NW_012115222.1:5340773-5388981 GCF_000951035.1 Colobus angolensis palliatus
GGCTTGAATGAATGACTGAAAGGCCCTAGGTGAGTGGCGCCCCGGCGGCAACCACCACAGGCGATGCACCCTCTTCCCTCAGCCGCCGCGGTGCCCCGGCGTACGCAGGCCAGAGGAGGAAGCGGGCCTTGGCTGCTAGAGGCAGCAGCGGGAACCGCTGGGCGAAGGGGAGGGGGCCACACGCGGCCTCGGCAGCGCAAGCGCACCTCGGCGAGGCGCGCACGCAACCCGCAATCCGGGGACCCGCGGGCGGCTCGTCCCTTCCCCCACCCCCAGCCGCCGCCGCCGCCCGCGCTTCGCAACAAAGCCGGCTGCGGAGCCACGGTCCACGCCGCCCGCCCGCGACCCCGCCGCCCCGCACGGTGGTCGGAAAGTCTCTCCCTTACCAGCCTTCGCTTCCTGGTGCCCAGCTCTTAGGACCGTGTGTGACTCTGGCCTTCCACAGAGACAACAGAGAAACGCACTGCAACTCGCATGGAGGAATCGGCGAAATGGCTCCGACCGCGGCGCGAGGGGGCGGGACTAGCGAGCGTACGCATGCGCAGAACGCGCGCCGGGGGCGGGGGGATGGTGAGGGCGCGCCAATGGAGGGGGCGGGGCTCAGCCACCTCGCGGCGCGGAAGGGTTTCGTTGCTAGGGAGATGCGCTGCGCCAGGCGGGAAGCGGACCAGGCCTGCTACTCTAGATAATCCGCTACCCGCGATAATCCGCTACCTGCTTTTGCGCATGTTAGGGATTTGACGACCTGTAGCATTCTGATGCAGCAAAATGTTTCGCAGGGTCTGTCATAGGGATCTCTGGTGAGAGGAGGTTCCCTTTGAAGGCAGAACTGGAAACCTTGCTGCTAACTGGGTAGGGTTGTTGAGATAATTACATGAAATGGCATATGAAGGGGGGGCTTAGTTCAATAGCTGGCACGTAGTAGGTGTTGAGTAGGCGTAGTTACTGTATTGATTCAAATAGTCTCAACGCCAACGTCTCTTGAAAGAAAGAAACTGGCCGGGCGCGGTGCCTGTAATCCCAGCACTTTGGGAGGCCGAGGTGGGCGAATCACTTGAGGTCAGGAGTTCGAGACCAGCCTGGCCAACGTGGTGAAACCCCGTCTCTACTAAAAAAATACAAAACAAAAAATTAGCCGGGCATGGGGGCGGGCGCCTGCAATCCCAGCTACTCGGGAGGCTGAGGCAGGAGAATCGCTTGAACCCCAGGGTGGGGGCTGGGGGGGCGGCGGAGGTTGCAGTGGACCGAGATCACACCATTGCCTGGGCGAGAGAGCGAGACTCCGTCTCAAAAACAAACAAAAAACTATGAAAGAAATAAGCTTAGTGAAGGCGGGCATTCTGCCTGGCTAACGCTGGTCGCTCTCTGCTGTGCCTGGAACATTGTAAGTGCTCAGCAAACTATTTTAAGGTAGGAATAAAATCTGCAAGGTTGCTTTTGTTTAAATTGGATAAACTTTTGTGTTCCAAGTCTTTGGAATAATTATATCCTTAATTATTATACTAGTCATTGTTAAATTTTGAACTCCAGTGCTTCCCATGAAGGTAATGATACACAACATTTCCAGCTGGGATTGTTCCAGGGAATCCAGACTAATCAATTATCTGGGCTCATTATATCTATGGATATAATTCACCTCTTTCCTTATGTTTTTCTTAATCCTTCTAGCTCACAGTGATCACTCCCTTTAAAACTGTCATTCTTAAAATCAGCACAACATAGTTTAGCATTTACTCATTATTTTCTTCATGTGATTGTTCTCTTTAATTAAGAATAAAATCATTGAAGGAAAGACCTTAATTTTTTTTTGTACCCTTCAGGGTGTTGAAAGCAGCAGGGGCCTAGAAGACATTAAACCAATACCACAGAAATACAAAGGATCATTAGAGACTGTTATGAACAACTATATGCCAGCAAATTGGAAACCAAATGGAAATGGGTAAATTCCTGAACAGATACAACTTATCAAAATTGAACCAAGAAGAAATAGAAAACCTGAAAAGACCAACTATGAGTAATGAGATTGAATCAGTAATATAAAGTCTCCCACCAAATAAAAGCCCAGGCCCTGATTGCTTCACTGCTGAATTCTACCAAACAGTTAAAGAAGAACTAATACCAATTCTTCTCTAACTCATCCTATGAGGCCAGCATTACCCTGATACCAAAACTAGATACGGACACAAGAAAAAAAATCTATAGGCCAGTATCCCTGATGAAGATAGATGCAAGAACCCTCAACAAGGCCAGGTACAGTGGTTCACGCCTGTAATCCCAGCACTTTGGGAGGCCAAGGCATGTGGATCACCTGAGGTCAGGAAATTCGAGACCAGCCTGGCCAACATGGCGAAACCCCGTCTCTACTAAAAATACAAAAATTAGCCGGGCAAGGTGGTGGGTGCCTGTAATCCCAGCTACTCGGGAGGCTGAGGCAGGAGAATTGCTTGAACCTGGAGGGGGCAGAGGTTGCAGCCGGCTCAGATCTTCCCACTGCACTCCAGCCTGGGTGACAGAGTGAGACTCCATCTCAAAATAAGTAAATAAATTAAGAGACTCAACTAGCATAAATGAATTGCAAGTTTTTTATAGTATATAATGAGCACAACAAAAGTATCAATATATTATATGGAAATACATTTTTCAAAGGTGGATCTTTAGCTTCCAAGGATTAAGAATTTTGTTATTGAGTTGGTTCTTAATTCAGTCTCTGCACCTGAGACCTAGAGTCCCCTGGGATTTGGGTCCGAGGACTGGCATTACCTTTGTAGGTGGCCCTTGGCAACTAGCACTGTCTAAAATCTTAACATTTGCAGATGAAGCCTTACAACATGTCCCAAAAGTATGGAAAGTGGGCCGATTTCAACACCACCATTACCTGTTCCCAGTAGCTGACCAACTAGGGAGATTTCAGAGGTTAATCAAGCAGGACAGAGCAGGGTAGGGAAATTTTTTTAAGCTTTATTATAAAACAGGTAACTTTGTCCCTATTAAGAATTTGGAACTGGGCTATAGGTCACTCATGATCAAATAATGAAAGGTCTGCTTCAACTGGACTACATTACATTTCACATTTACCTTTTTGACTAGAAATAACAGATGAAAGTTCACTTAGTTTGGTGGGAAACAAGAGATACAAAGATATCTTCTCCTCCAGGATGAAACTCCTAAAGGTAAATGTTCTCTGAGTACCACTGTCGCTCAAATTTAAGACATTTGGAGTTCCTTTGAGCATAGTTCTGCTCTCATATTTCTGATCACTTCATCTAGACTCCTCCTCAACTTCTCTTCCTCTGTGTGTACTCCAATTGCAAGTCATGCCCAGGTTCTATTCTTAGCACTCTATATACCCTCTACCTGGAGAGTCTTATTCTTCCTATATTCCAACCACCATCCATATGCTGATATGGACTGAATATTTGTATCTCCCTCAAATTTGTATGCTGAAGCCCTAATCCTCAATGTGATGGTATTTGGAGATGGGGCTTTTAGGATATAACTGGGTTTAGATGAGGTCATGACAGTAGAGCCCCCATGATGGGATTAGTGCCCTTATAAGAGGATGAGACCAGAACCTTCTCTCCTCTGATATAATTACCCACATAAACCCTCACATCTTGAAGAGCTGGTTGATCTCTTAATGAAGGGGTCTCCAATTCCTGGGCTGCAGACCAGTACTGGTCCATGGCCTGTCAGGAACGGGGCCGTACAGAAGGAAGTGAGCGAAGGGCGAGCGAGCATTACCACCTGTCACATCAGCAGCAGCATTAGATTCTTATAGGAATGTGAACTTTATTGTGAACTGCAGATGTGAGGGATCTAGGTTGCGTGCTCCTTATGAGAAAATGCCTAATGATCGGAGGTGGAATGGCTTCATCCTGACACCATCCCTCCCACGCCCCTGGTGCGTGGAAAAATTGTCTTCCATGAAACCTGTCCCTGGTGCCAAATAGGTTGGGGACCGCTGGTTTAAAGGACTGATGACGCTTTTAATGCAATGAGTGACACAGATGAAGTATATAATGTGAATTCCAGCAGAAATGGTAGTCTAGCTTTTGAGAATGAACAGAACCTATCTGATTCTTTTTAAAATTATTTTCTTGTTATATAATTATGGTCATTCAACAGCTAATTTCTATTAGACTTCTTTTTTATTGCTTGTTGTACATATGTATAAGTGAATATTTGTCTTTTCTATAAGCAATCATAACATTGGAAATCATTTTTCTGTCTCCATTGTACCAGTTTTTCTTGAACCATTTGTTCATCTACAAGTTCTATGGCTATATAGAAATCTGTTCACATTCACAGGATTTTGCAACATGCTTTGCTCCATTTTTACAGTTGTATTTGCTTTCTCCATATTTATTCTACAGGAATTAATTTATAGTTTGGCTTGCTTCTTAGTTATGTAGTCTTGAAATGCCATATTCACATTTGCTTTTATGGTTCCCATATTAAGTTAGTTCAGGGCTTTATTTACCCATGCATTTGTATATTTGAGCATTTTTGTTGCTTGCTTTATACAAGCTTTAATTGAGACTAATACATGTCTTTCTTTTCTTTTTGTAGAGACAGGGTCTTGTTATGTTGCCCAGGCTAGTCTCAAATACCTGGCCTCAACTGATCCTCCCACCTCAGCTTCTGAAAGTGCTGGGATTACAGGCATGAGCCACCACAAGAACACATTTCTATAAAGTTATGGGGTTTTACTTTTTTCCAGTGTTAATTAGTTTCACATATCTTGAATTTATAATTTCTTACTGGATACTAGTATAGAATTACTGTATTTATTTACCTGAACAAATTAATGTTTCCCTCTACAAACTACTTTAGAAAGATTTTCAATAAAGGTAAATGGGACGTAATAATCTATTAAGAGAAAATGACTGAGAGTGGAACCTGTAGCAAAATATAAATTTGCTGTCTTTAAAAGACGAATTGAAAGCAAAAGATTCCAAAAGCTTGAAAAAATGGAGATGCCCTAAATAAACTTACCATTGAAAACAGAAAATGTTGAATACAATAAAAAAATGCATTGTTGTGCTGCCAAGAAAGAAAATGCTTTAGAGGTAAACATTAATGAAGTGAATGAATGAATCCAGAGAGGCAAGAGAACCCTGACGTAAGCACCTACCCTGAAAGGGCCTGCTGAGTTTTAATGAACTTGAGCTTCCTTTTAATAAAAGCTGCATTGGGGCTTAGGAGAAAGGAGACAAAAGAGACTGCCCAACATGCAGAGGCTAAGAGGAGACCTACACATAAGCCAGAATGCCTTATATCTTCAGTGAAAAGTGAACAACAATAGCAACAATGAAAAACCAAACCAACCAGAAGAGGGGAATAAGGAAACTTGTCTATCAAAAACTAGATGCTAGGTAGGAAAAAAAAAAAAAAGACTCATTTCCTATGATATCCAAAAAACCCTCAAGTCAATTTTTAAAGTGCTTATTAATCAGCAGAGATAAATCACTTAGAAAGATTAAAATTATATTCTCTTTGGTGGAATATTCTTCTATCCAGACCTCAAATAATTCCTATAAAATTCCACTGAACATAAGCTCAAGTTCAAAAAATCATAAAACAGGTGAGGATCTTAAGTACCTCTGATGAGTGGCAGGGTATAAGTGGCTCATGTGGGTGATCCCTACACTTTGGGAGGTTGAGGTGTGGGATCACTTGAAGCCAGGAGTTCAAAACCAGCCTGGCTAACATAGTGAGACCCTGTCTCTGTTTTTAAAAAACAAATAAAGTCCAATGAGTTGAGTGCCAGCAGAAAAAGAAAACTGACAGATATCTATAAATGTTTTAGATACTAGAATTATCTGTTGCTGAATAGAAATATACCTTTTCCTCATTATTACGTTTAATTCGCTCCTGAAAACCCTACTGCTAAGTGAAAAGCCACTAAATGAAAATAGTATTTTCACTGGAAAATCATGATGCATTCTGTGTAAACCCAAGAAAACAAATTCAGACCAAAAAAATCAAATTTTCCAGAGACAAGCTTATATAAACAAGTTGAAATAATAAAGACAGTTTATTTACAAACTATAATGTAATGAAGGCTTGTTGTAAACTTTCTTCCTTCTTTACCAATTTTTCAGTCTTTAGGGGGGGCCTATAGTTATTTTACACTCTAAATTTATAGCACTTAAAGTTACAACACAGAAAAACACTGTGAGTTTAATGTTCCTGTGGCTTACAACACCTCACAGGAGCTGGCTCCTTTGCAGTCGCTTTACCATTAATCACTTCCTACTCTTTCTCATTGGTGTCTGAGCTCTGATTCATTGGCTTCTGTTCAGTTCTTCACACTCCAGAGTCTCCCATGGCTCAGAACTGTCAAATATGTGGGTCCTACCACCTGGAATGCACCCTCTGCTACTCACCTGACTGGTTTCTTTCCAACATTCTAATTTCAGATTAAGTGTAATGGACCCAGAGAAGCCCCCTCTTACCACCTTGTGGAAACTGGTCCCTCTTCTGCACCTATATTTAGTGTTTTAATTGAATGATTCTGGAGTTCTGTTCAAATTGGGAAGTCAAACCTGATTGAGGTTATTACCTTAGGAAAAGGACAATACTAATTGGTCAATGTTCAGGGGAGTTCAGATAGTAACTGCAAGCTGAAGACCAGCTAGGCCTGTGATATGGTTTGGCTGTGTCCCCACCCAAATCTCATCTTGAATTGTAGTTTCCATAATCCCCATCTGCTGTGGGAGGGACCTGATGGGAGTTAACTGAATCATGAGGGTGGTTACTCCCATGCTGCTGTTTTCATGAGAGTGAGTTCTCACAATATCTGACGGTTTTACAAGGGGCTTTTCCCCCTTTTGCTCGGCACTTCTCCTTGCTGCTGCCATGTGAAGAAGGATGTGTTTGCTCCCCTTTCTCCCATGATTGTAAGTTTCCTGAGGCCTCCCCAGCCATGCTGAACTGTAAATGTCTTTCCTTTATAAATTACCCAGTCTCAGATATATCTTTATTAGCAGCATGAGAATGAACTAAAACAGCCTGTGAATATTATTTGCCACTCTCACTAACATGCTTTAAATGTGCCCACTCATTCAAGCTCTGAGGGTGGATTACTTTGTTTCACCCTAGTCTGAGGATTTTCAAGAATGTAGTATGTGGTCATTATCCCACCTCCTTCTACCTGAGGTAGGATAACTTTAAAATGGTGCAAACTGGACTTGGACTGTAGACCATACTGAGATGCTGATGCACTTGCCCGCTTGTGGGAACCCACTTCCCCATGACCTCAAAGATAACCTTGTTTTGTGTGCTTGCTGATAGATGAGAAGGCTTGTCTCTCACACCAAAGGCTGGCATTTGTGACCATTTCTGTGCCTATAGGGCCTAACCCAACATCTGGCTCAAACATGGGACGCTGACATTCATGAAGGGCATTCTAGCAGAATATATCAGAGAAAACATATCAGAGGTGAACGTGTGATTGATGTATAATCTCCTTAGGTGGTCCCTCTGGAATAAAACTTCAACACTCTCTGTAACTGGTCTACAGATAAAGGTAACACATCCTGTTGGATATAGTTCTCTATATATTTTGTTGAATCCATTCCATTATATTTATTAATTGTGTGATTAAGACTTAAGAAAATGCTTTAGGGTTCTCCTTCTGGTTGTGTAACTTAAAATGCTAAAATGTATTATATATTAAATAATTTCCTAAGAGTCACCAAGGGGGTTCACAGAGAAACTACGATTTGGGTTTTTTTGTTCACCCAGATAGCCATTTCTCAGCCCCAGAAACCCAAAGTGTGAGGTAGTGCTCTACCTCTACCTGGGCTTAGCTCTGCTATTTGCATAATTTTGGTTCCAAGTTTCCCTCTTACTTTCACTGGAGGAAATTGAGGGTTGAGCCAGCATGTGATAAGGGAATGGTTAAATGGCTTGGATGTGTTGTTTCCTCTACTTGATTTGATGGGTTTGTAGATCCAACTCCATTTCCCCTGTATGAAAAGCCTTGGTGAGCTCAGGTGGGTACCTAAGCTTGGGTTGCAGTCACTACGCAAAGTCCCTCAACCCAGCCTTAGACATCAGCCTCCTAAGAGTTTGGATTTTCCGTGCCCTTCAGGTGATCAGAAAGAAGAAATTTCTCTCAAGTTGTGGCAAATAACCCTTCTAGGAAAAAATATACATTACTCCCACTGCCCCCCACCCTACTGCCACCTCACTCCCATGGCATTTTCCTATGTCTTTGAATAAACCCAAGAGAGATCCTAAGTAAAACCAATTCCTAAAATCACTCCTGTCCCTCCAACCATCCCCAATGGACTGATCTCAGATTTCTATCTTGAAACAAAGAGGCTGGCAATCAGCTTTTAGTACTGTGTTGAATGAAATATTTCACATGCCATTACTATAGTTTTAATGTTAAAAACAATTTAGGAATATATTATAAACAAAACAATAAGTTCATAGTATTCCAAAATTTTACTTGCTAAGTGCACTATTAATAGCCTACTGCTATATGATATTCATTTCTAAGCTACTGGATGTTAACAGAGCTAAACTCAGACCTGATCATTTTAAAATCATATCTCTCTTTATGTTCACAAAAGCTCATTAACCATCCTAAAAATCCTCTAAGCACTGACTTCACAAAAGCAAAAATAGAAAAATAGTTCTTTGTTTATTGGATACCCAAGAATTAATTTTAAAATTTAAATTTGGCTTTAGTATCATTAAGTAAGGATATCACATCCTCAGAACCAAAAAGTAACAAAAAACTCATTTTCTTCTTTCAGGAAATTAACAGCTAAAAAGGCAAAAAGGGGGTTGAGGATATATAAATATAACAACTTTTAACTAGCTAATTAAAGAGAGGATTAGCAAAGATAATTGAAGTCTACTTATAATTTCAAATTTGCATTTTGAAAAAGTGTTATTTTTAATTCAAAGAGATTAAAATAAGGAGCTAAACTGATATGAATTTCAAATACTCTTTCTCTGCCAATGACCAAAACAATTAGAGATGAAATGAAAACAAAATCTTAGGTAATTAACAGACTGGATAGTCAAGTTTAAAATCAGTAAGGGTTAACTGTCAATATACTTTGATATCAGAAAGCTTACATCAAGGTTTGTTAGAAGGGAGATTAAACAGTTGTTGATATGTTACACAGAAAGAAAAGAGTAAAAGGAGGTATGGAGAGAAAGCTGTGAGTCCTTTGGGTCCTCCCCAAATCTTCTATCACTAAAGAAAAGTAACTGGTTGCAAGTGTGATAGGATAGTAACAGTAGCCTCTAGGCTCACTGCAGAAAGGAAGTCGGCCTTTGATTTCAATAATTTAGGGTCCTGTGGGAGAGACAGTCTTCTCAGTGGAGAAAGGGGAAGATTGTGGTGCCTAGAGGAAGAGCCCTTTGGTTCTTTGAAACTTTGAGTTTTCTGTATAGCAAAAAGTGGAGACTTAAATTCATCTTTGGGGAAGACCTTTTCCTTTGTTATGAGAAAGCTGCCCTTTACTTAGTTATAGGAACTGAAACAAGTCCTCACCTGACCCAACGTTTCTGAAGAGAGGAAAGTGGTGACATCGGAATGAATTCAAAAGCATCCATTCTAGAGTTAGACTGAGCAACCAGATGAGCTGGTGTATTTCGAGTCGTATATAGTTGAGACATGTTATAGTTTGGTATTAAAGTGCCTGTCTAAATGCAGTAGCTCAGAGTTTTCCTAGATTCCAAATGAATATTTATTAAAATGAAGACATATTATAGTGGTTCAAAATTAGACAACTTTAAAATAGGATTAGGAACCAGAAATTGAGATGAGAGCTCCTAAAGACAGATGGAATTAATCAATTACAATTTTCCTCTGATTCCATTTTATCCGTATAAACAGAAATTTCTCCACAAAAAAATCTGTGAAATGAATGACTTAGAGTTGTGACTCCTAGAGTTTTTGCCCCTTCACAAAATAAGACTTTTAAAGGCTCACAATAGGTACCTCAATGCTTGTCGATTGATGTGAGAGTTCATTTGCTAGGAGAGTTTATTCAAGTTCATCTAAAATTCCCTGAGAAAAGAATGCACTATTTAAGGTAGATTATGTCTCAAGGTACAAAACCTGATTTGATAGAGAGGCACTAGCTACTAGCTTCCAAGCTTCCATCCTTTAAATCAGTGAAAGAAAGGAAATCCAGGCTCTTCAGTTTAGCTTCAGCACTATCAGTAAACTCCCTGGAGGCTTTCTGCAGTGGAAGCCGGGGTGGGCCCATTGGAATCCCAGAGACCAGAGTCATGATGGCTTTGGTCTGTGACACTCCAAAACCTAGACAGGAAAAATAAATTAGGAAACATGACTGGTACTGTCTGTCTCTCCACAAACATCCTAAGAAGGAGATCATACGCTAACAGCAACTACTACAACAAGGTAAGATTAAAACAAAAGATGGGAACATTTCTAGTCAATATGACAGATGAGCAATCATTTGAAATCCCTCTTCCTGCTTCAAACACATAGAAATGCTGGAAAATTTTAAAAGTTGATCACAGTAAAAGAAAACGAAGACTCAAGGTTAATCTTAAACCCAAGAAGGAGAAGCCAAAGGTGTCAGGAATAAAGAGGTCAGAAAGGTGAGGAGAAGCTGATGCCAAACAGCCCTTGAGGATAATCTGATTTAGGAATATACTATTGTTGATCAAAGGAGGTAGGACTTTATTGCCAGGATGAAATTTAGTTTAAGCTTATTTAGGAAGTCCCTGAGAAATGCAGTACTTAAGGTGGCTTATGACTCAACGCTGCTGTTTTCATGCTGGTGTTATACGGCTGGGATGGCAATGGAAAATGAAGCCTTAGATCTGTGCATGGTGAGAAGCTGGAATTAAACTCCCTATGTAAAACCGGTAGTCAGCCTTCTATGAAAAGCAATAAAAAAACCCAGCCCACTGTTCTGGGGATAGGGAAGAAAGCTTGACTTCTACTAGGCTTGTGGATGGAAACAATCTCATGAAAGAAATCTCAAGCCTGAGCCAAAGGTGAATGCTGGATCCCAATGTACGTTACACACTTAGTATAGGTACTATACTAAGAAATTAACCCAAAGACTGGTTAGAACTGGTGGAACTACAGTGTCCTAGCAGAAGCAAATGTAAACCCACTTGATAGGGTACCTTACAACCTAATGTTCAGTGGGTTACCTAGAAAACAATGGTCTCTGAAGATGAGCTGAAAAGCTAAAAATTACAAAGCTCATGAAGATAAGCAGCAGCATGAGAACTAGCACATTCAAAAATGACGAAACTTACATCCTAATAGTAGATAACAAAATTCTGAAAGAGACTTCTCAGAGATAAAAGGAGGAATAGAAGTCATAGGCTACGAGAAGAATGGTAGAGTATAAAACAATCAACAAGAAATATTGAAAAAAATATATATTTAGGGAAATTAAACAGTGAAAACATAGCTAAAGAATTAGCGATTTTCAAGGTAGAGCTAAGGAAATAATCCAGAATACAGCATAGAAAGATATGTTAAATATTTTTTTTAAATTGAGATACAGATTGAGAAAATCCAAAATACAACTAATAGACTTTCAGAATGACAGATTTGAGTAAATGCAGTCAAAACATTCTTTACGGATAACAGAGAATTTTTTCAGAACTAAAGAAAGACAAAGCCTTCAGATTGGAGACACAGATGGTATAGAAGATCAGGTACACTGTTAATATGTAAAAAGCATAACTAATAATTATCCATCATAATCCCCAATCCCCATTTTCTAAAATGTCTGTAATTTGTTTTCTTAGCTGGCTATTGCTTTCAGATTCAAGATGTAAGAACTAACCTTCTTTTGCTAAGTTAACTTAGTTACAGTAAAAACTGAGCATTGGGAAGGAAAATATTAGCCTGATTGAATATACAGTAGGCCTCCCTTGTCTGCAGTTTCACTTTCCATGGTTTCAGTTACCTGTGGTCAACTGCAGTCCAAAAATAATAAGATATTTTGAGAGACAGAGAGACTGACCACAGTCATATAACTTTTATTGCAGTATATTGTTATAATTGTTCTATTTTATTATTAGTTACTGTTTATCTCTTACTATGCCTAATTTATAAATTAAACTTCACCATAGGTATGTATGTACAGGAAAAAACATGGTATATGTAGGGTTTCGTACTATCTGCAATTTCAGGCATCCACTGGTCATCTTGGAACATATCCCCCTGAGATAAGTGGGCACTACTGCACACATCAATCTTTTAGTTTGTCTAAAATTTTAATAGTTCAATACCTATTTTAATGTACTTTAGGAACATAATAATTATCACACCAAACCCACAATTTTGTGAAAACATTGCTTAGAACAAGGGAACAACAGGTAGTTCACAGCACTGGAGGCACACAAATGTGCGAAAATCATGAAAGTGGAAAAACAAACAGAATGCCCTTGAGGGAGGAAGAGAGCAGGTTGAGAACCCTACAAGAATGAGGGGCATAACACACAAGAGGTGCTTGGGGGAGAGGGAGGAGTTGCCAGGATTATGCAGAACTCTGACAGAGAGCAGGGAGGCCTGCCAAAAATAAACTTAAAAATTTTCCTGCATTAACGCAGATTCAATTGGCCCAAGGGCCAATCTCTTGCAGAGGAAGAGTGGATGGTGGCATTTGTCATTTGTTATGAGAGATTTAAGACACTCTGGAGAGGTTTCTCTACTCAAATTCACTGTATTTCTCCCCACCACTGCTCCCCAATTTTACTTTGTCATATTATCCAAACCTCTATCCATTTAAGCTTACTTGTGTTAATAAACTCTGTTTAAATTGTAAATACTCTTGGGAGAGCTGTCAATCATTCACAATTTAGTAAGATCTGTATTTAGACTGCCTTCCTCCAAGCACCTAGGCTGAAATCAACCTCAATGCAGTAGTAGAATTTTAATAAGCAGAGGCAAGTAAAGGGAGGGAGTGCTGACGGTTTAGAAGAGAAAGAATGGAAAATGGGGTAAGTATGTGCTAAAATGGAGAAGGCTGCCAAAGATTTTCCAACTAGGTTTACTTCACAGTTTTATATGGTTGGCCCCGAGGGTTAATAAGGGAAACAGAACTCTGCTTGCAGCAGACCATTAAAAGGCGTTCTTGTTGAACTCCCAGAGAAAGTGATGGTATTCCATTTTCTTTACATTCTCCAGCAGCAAACAAAGCAGAAGACATGTGGCACTTACCTAGTTTGACCACAAAGTTGATAAATCTCTGGATACAAAACTAGAAAAGAACAAACATATCTATAGTTAGTATTATTGAACTGTGTAAACAATGTAAATAATGTAGAAGTCAAATGACAGAAACCCTAAAAAGTCTGCACACCTTCATTTACTAAAGGTCTGCCAGAGTGGAGAAAAATAGCCAAGTGAAAATGACTGGGATCCATCCAGGCTAAGGTAAGATCTTTTCATACATGTAGGCTTTACAGAATGGGCCCATGCAGAAAAGAAGCTTCAATGATGGAATTCTACAAGAGAGTAAAGATGGGAATCACACCCCTTATCCATCTGGCTTACATGGGTAAACTTATCAGTTAGTGCAGTGGTTTTTAAACTCGGGTACATATAGCTCTGGGGTACCTTCCAGGATGCCTAAGGAGCATGTGGCCAAGGTTAAGATTTATGGGAATCAATTTCTAGATCCTCAACTTTCATAAATGCTGTTTTCTAAAATTGATGAGCATAAGAATTGGCGTGAAGTGGAGGTGCAGGTTGTTGTAATTTCACTCATGTAAATAGAACACAGGGCACTTAAGTACATTAAAGTGAATGAGATCAATTTAGCCCTAACTTTTCGTCTGCTTCTTCACTTGACTAAAAGCTCTTTAAGAGCAGAAACCACCTTCACTGAAATTATGTACTGAGTAAATAAGACTCGCTCACACGTGCCTTCTTAAGAAGAAACAGAGAATGTGGTAAACTAAGTTCCTTACCAACATCGTTTTCAATGGGATGTTTTATTTAGAGTGGGACTAAGAGGGGAAAAAAGATGGAGACTGGATCAACCAATAAGAGAAGCCATTGAATGGAAGGGTCAACATTATAGCTGCTTTAGTCTACTCTATTTATGATTTCCCTGTTCTGCTCAGAACAGGTTAGAATTTTCAGAAATAACTTTTCTAGGAAACTGGGCAGGGTGGCGGGAACCATCAGTGCAAGGAGACGGCAGAGTATGCACAATTCATTCTTCTTACCCTTATCTAAACCAAAGTCTTGTCAATATTTAGTTGATTTGGCATAGCTTCCTAGATCCCTACCTTGTTCCTGTTCTTAGTTTCAGCTGGTCTGAGGATAGATAAAGGCGAATATTACATATGGTATTTAAACTTTAAGGAAGAAGAAGATTTATGATGGCTCAATTTTGAGGCCTATGGGTAGGGAATAATTAACCACTCTGGATTCTGCTTCTTCATGTTCTCTCTGGGCTAGGGCTGCAGGTCACTCCCTTTAACCCCCAGGATGCTTTGTACTTCTGATCTGTAATCTCTGAATACCCTGATGGCAGCCTGTCCTGTTCAGAAAGATCCTACAGCCAAGCTTTATTAGGACCAACCACTTGCTTCAGTCACGTCTTTCCATTCCCACTTATCTTCTTGGGATACACCTCTCAACCACTTATACTATCCTGAAAATCCTCATGCCTCTCAGACCCCAAAAGTCTTGCTCTCATCTCTACCCTACTTTCTGCCACTTCATTCCATTTACACTTTAGAACCATGTGTTAGAACCAGATGTTAGCTGGGCATGGTGGCGCATGCCTGTAGTCCCAGCTACTCAGGAGGCTGAGGCGAGAGGACTGCTTGAGCCCAGGAGGATTCAAGGCTGCAGTGAGCTATGATCACATCACTGAGCTCCAGCCTGGGCAACAGAGCAAAACCCTATCTCTAAATAAAAAAGAACAAGTTGTTGAGACTGTTCCACCCTTCAACTGAGGCTCTTCTTTCCCTGGATGGCTAGGCTGTCCTCCATGGAACATTCACAGCAGCCACTATGTCCTCTGGAGTCTTCCCAGCAACATATCAGCTTCTGCTGGTTTTTCCTTCCTGTCTCAAATCCTGTATCTACTTTGGATCACTCACTAGGCACTTATTTCTTTCCTGGTGGATGTTTCTAGTTCTCAGCACATTTCCAGGGTGAACAAGACTGACCTGCCCTGACTTTGAATGAAGCCTTCCCCATTTTAGGTTACCATCTTCATAGCTTCCTCATATTCTGTGATAACTCTGGTGTGATGTCCTCAAGGGGACAGCCTGTGGTCATTTTCCCAGAAATCTATGGCCATTATATTATAGTCACAAAAGTACTTTGAAGATAGAGTAAAAATAAGATCCTTTCTAGGAGGAAGAGAGGAGCCATCCCTGTATGGGTCCTGTCCTGATTAGACATGTCGGGAACACAGAAAATGGGGACAGCTTTCTTTGGTTTTAGACAAGAAAAAGTACAAAACAGAAGAAAGGTAAAGAAAGAGGCAGCTGGGCAATTTTAATGAGGGCAGGCATGGTAGA
Source organism: Colobus angolensis palliatus (assembly GCF_000951035.1). Lineage (NCBI taxonomy): Eukaryota > Metazoa > Chordata > Mammalia > Primates > Cercopithecidae > Colobus > Colobus angolensis. The sequence goes on from NW_012115222.1 coordinate 5,356,287, forward strand.
GAGAAGAAAAAGAATCCTCAAGTGGGGAAGAAAAAAGGCTGTGATTTATGGGAAGGGAAGAAAACGTTTACCTGATAGTTCAGGGCTAAAGAGAGGTCCTTTCGTTCAAAAGCCTCCAACATCTGGTTTGTCTTTTTTCCCAGGTAGTTATAGGTACTGGCAAGACAATAACAAATACTGTAGGTTCAATAACTCAACAGGAAAGGTCCAGATCTTCAAATCCCTCTGCTGTTTAAAAGGGAAAAAATACACCTAGTCCTCCTAAAGTCTGTTTTTGGGTCCTAATCTATTAGGGGATCAGACTGTCTTCAGTTCTGAGTTTTCCAGCAATACTAAGCAGTACTGCAGAGAAGGGATTGAGACAAAAGGGGATAAAGGAAGAAAAGCGGAAAAAAGATAAAGAAAAAAAAATGGAGGTGTCTTTGCTAGCAAGCGACTGAGGCCAGCTCTTGCCCTAGGGTACACACAGGTGCAATGCTAGACAAGAACTGTGGATAAAATGTAGCATCTGAGGTGAGTCCTAAAAGCCTTATGCTGAAACACTGGGTGGATGGAGCACCATGAAAGCAGGGGCAAATCCTAACAAATTACCCATATTCCTTGCTCATGTGTATATTACTTAAAAACTAGTTTCTAGATAGTAATATTAATAATAATGATAATAAAATGAGGGATCATTTACTAGGTGCCTATTATATTATAGGTGCTTGGCATAAATCATGTTTAATCCTTGTAAAACCCTGCAAGGTAGGCCTGGTTTTTATTTTGATTAAAGAAGGGCTTCAGAGTTTCCACAAAAACTTTCCATTGCTTCATGTTGTCTTCTATAACAATTCAACAAAAATGAAGGTGAGAATAGTTATTTGATCTGATAAAATATTTTTGTGGACTTATAAAACTCTCCAACTCTACCTATAAAGATAAATATCTTAAATAAATCACTGAATTCTTAGAGAAACCGGCAAGGTAAAAGGTTATAGAAACTCATAATAAGGATATTTCCCCAAGTTCTTTAAATTCAAATGGCTTCTCCCATAGTAAGTCGGTATCAGAAAATGTATTTATCTTGATGTACCAATAACAGAAATGTTGTTGGACTTATATATATAGAACCGGGCTCAACAGCAAGGAATTCCAGGAATGTGAAGCTCAGGTTATCTTCTGGTAATACAGTAAGGAAGAACAATGTCTGAGGAGCTTCAGAATACTAAAATTTGAATCCCAGTGGTCTTAGGCTTATCCTTGGTTAGACAGAAAGGTGATTATAGCTAGGGAGAAATGAAGTTTAACCAAATGTACTTGCCTTATAGATTATGTTGACAGAATTAAAATGCTTAGTATGGAGGCCAAAAAGCAGGAGCCAAAAAAGTAAGACTTTCCAGGCGGAAAAAGGTTTAATGGTGATATGGTTTGGATCTGTGTCCCTGCCCAAATCTCAGGTTGAAATGTAATCCCCAGTGCTAGAGGTGGGGCCTGGTGGGAGGTGACTGGATCACGGGGGCAGTTTCTCATGGTTTAACATATCCCCCTTTGTGCCATTGTCATGATAGTGAGTTCTCGTGAGATCCAGTTATTTAAAAGTGTGTGCCACCTCACTTCCTCCCTCCTGCTCTGGCCACGAAAGATGTGCCTGCCTTAGCCTTCCGCCATGACTGAAAGTTTCCTTCAGAAGCCAAGGACACGCTACCACGCTTCCTGCACAGCCTGCAGAACTGTGAGCCAATTAAACCTCTTTTCTTATACATTTCTCAGTTATTTCTTTATAGCAATGTGAGAATGAATTAACACACGTGGGCAGCAAATACAACATTCAAATTTCCTCAGTAGAAATAGCCCTGTAGTTACAATGGCTGTCATAGGCCATCTTGGCTTGGTGAACAAGCCATTTATATTATTCAACTCAGTCACTCTTCCTCACAGCCAGGCTCACCAAGACATGTTATAAATGTTATTTTGCTCCCCTGGTACCTTTCAGTTAATGCAAACATTTAATTCAATCTGCTTGGAAACATATTCTAATGAATTAAGTTAACATGTACAGTGGACATGCTAATTGAATTGCCTGTCTTTTGCTAAGTAGGCATTGGGCCACATGATTCTGGTTGGACCTGACACGGACACTTGCCTAGGCAGTGCTATCTAATGATGTCCCAAAATGCCACGCTTGGGCAGCCATGATTGGCCATGTGCATGCTGAAGCAGAGAAAGCCCATTTGGATACAGAGAGAGAGAAGAGAAATAAAGAGATGTGCAGAAAGATGTAGCGGTGAGTCTCTCCAAAAAACCACATATGGAAGATAATCTGCCTTGGCTGTTGAGATTCTGCAGTTCTTGGCTTTCATCTTCTCTGAGGCCTGGTTTTACATCCTCCTCTTGGGCTCTGTGTGGTTTCCCAGAATTTTATAATAACGTGTCTTCTTGTACATAAGGTAGTTTAAATGGGTTTCTGTTACTTGTAACCAAATAATTTCCAACGAAGATAGAATTCACAAAGTGCGAGTCCATCCTTGAGACACTGGTCACCAGGGTCTATAGCACTAAGCGTCAGTTCCCGCTAAGGTCTAGCCCTGTGCATGTGCTCAATTCATGTGCTCATGTGTCTCACCTCTAACTGCAACAGATGCTTCTAAACAATGACTGAATTTCTTTTTTATCCTTTTTCTTTTTTTTTGAGATGGAGTCTTGCTCTGTCACCCAGGCTGGAGTGCAGTGGCTTGATCTCAGCTCACTGCAACCTCTGTCTCCTGGGTTCAAGTGATTCTCATGCCTCAGGTCCCAAGTAGCTGGGATCACAGGTGCCTGCCACCGTATCTGGCTTCTTTTTTTTTTTTTTTAGACAGAGTTTCGCTCTTGTTGCCCAGGCTAGAGTGCAGTGGTGCGATCTCGGCTCACTGCAACCTCCGCCTTCCAGTTTCAAGCAACTCTCCTGCCTCAGCCTCCCAAGTAGCTGGGATTACAGGCAGCTAATTTTTGTATTTTTACTAGAGACAGGGTTTCACCAGGCTGATCTCAAACTGGTGACCTTGTGATCCACCTGCCTCAGCCTCCCAAAGTGTTGAGATTACAGGCATGAGCCACTGCATCCAGACCATTTTTTAAAAGTTTTAGTAGAGAGGGGGTTTCACCATGTTGGCCAGGCTGGTTTAGAACTCCTGACCTCAAGTGATCCGCCTACCTTGGCCTCCCAAAGTGCTGGGATTACAGGTATGAGCCACCATGCCCAGCCCAATGACTGAATTTCTAACAAACAACTAAGCACTATTTAATTCCCTTTCACTGGAAAGATGTGGAAAAGAAAGGAAACTTCTATTAGAAAGGATACACATGTAAGAAATACAGCTACTTGGGCCGGGCGCGGTGGCTCATGCCTATAATCCCAGCACTTTGGGAGGCCGAGGTGGGTGGATTACGAGATCAGGAGATCGAGACCATCCTGGCTAACACGGTGAAACCCCGTCTCTACTAAAAAAATACAAAAAATTAGCCGGGCATGGTGGTGGGCGCCTGTAGTCCCAGCAACTCGGGAGGCTGAGGCAGAAGAATGGCATGAACTCGGGAGGTGGAGCTTGCAGTGAGCCGAGATCACACCACTGCACTCCAGCCTGGGCAGCTGAGCAAGATTCTGTCTCAACAACAACAACAACAAAAAAGAAATACAGCTACTTTGGTGATGAATGCCTTGATGGGGGACTTTATAATCATTGGGAAGAAATGAGTCATGCTTACCTGCCCACTGCTCCAGTTGCTCCCATCACCAGAGCACTCAGCAGTTGCTAATCAGAAACAAAGGATATTCACTTTTATAAAAAAGAGAAAGAAAAGAGATGCTACTATATAAATAGCTACACAAATTGTTTTGGAGGGAACTGACCTGCTGCAACATGCTAGGGGGTGACTTACCTCATCCACCCCAAAAAGGAAAGCAAACTGTTGCTGGCGATTCTGGTCAACACATTGCCCGAAGTCTAAGAGATCTGTATCACTGAATTTCAGCCCTTGGAAGGTGGGGATCTTATCCTGAATCCCGTCCAACAACTCCTCAGCACGAACTGCTCAAAATAATAAGCACCTCATCAATCTGCACATCTCCAGGAAATAACATCTCATATAGTGCCACGCATCTGCAGTGAGCTGCCACAAGCTGCTGTCAGCCAGAACTGACTGCAGACTAGGCATAATCACTTCTCCCTGACTAGCAGCTCCTATGTACTTGTCCAATTATAATCCTAAACTTCCCATTCCTTGAAGGCAGTAGATGGATATTTGTGAAGTGTAAATATATATTTGGTCTTAGTCCCTGGTTCCTGAGACAAAGTACCTAAAACCCTTGTAGACAGGGGTGCTAGGAGAGTATTTTATTCTAACACTTGGTCTTTGACCCTTATTCCTGACACAGAGTTCCCAAGACCTTTGTAATTTCCTGAGAGATAGGAGCATCTGACACAAATCTCCTAAACCCCTTGGAATCTCCAAAGTGATATGTATATTTCTGTATGCTACAAAGTTTACTGATGACTAGATCTCCTAGATAGCCTCAGGATGAGGGCTGGTTGCCAGGGGAACCAACCATGTACTTAAGAGGGTTGGAACTTTCAGTCACACGCTTGGCCTCTGGGGAGGAGAGCGGGGCTAAAGATTGAGTCGATCACCCATGGCCAATGATGTACTCAATCATGCCTACATAATGAAGCCTCCATAAAAACTCAAAAGGACAGGGACTCTGTGTTGCTGAACACATGAAGGTGCCTGGAGGATGGCTTGTTCAGAGAGGGCATGAAACTCCATGCCCCTTCACACATATCTTACCCTATGCATCTCTTCTTCTGGTTATCTATTTCCTTTGTAATAAATGAGCAATAGTAAGTAAAGTGTTTCAGTTCTGCGAACTGCTGTAGCACATTAATTGAACACAAGGAGGGGGTAATTGGAACCCTGATTTATAGCCAGCTGGTAGGAAGTACAGGCCACAACCTGGGACTTGAGACTGGCATTGAAGTGGGGGCAGTACTGTGGGACTAAGCCCTTAACCTGTGGGATTCAATGCTAACTCCAGTAGCCAATGTCAGAACTGAATCCAATTAGAGGACACCCAGTTCGTCTGTGATGAAGAATTGGTTGTTGGTGGGGAGAAATGCCCACACGCATTTTGGTGGCCAGAGGTAAAATGTTTTGCGTTGAGTGCTAAAATGTTTTGCGTTGAGTAGAGAATAGGAAAAGCAGTTTTGTTTTTTTTTTCCCTTCAGAATGTTTATAAAGTACAGCCTCCATTTTTCCTCTAATGGAATGTAGAAAAGAGTGGGATTTTTAAAATAATCTAAGAAATTTCAGCTAATTGTAAAACTCTTCTCTCTGGAGAAATACAGTAATAACAAAAGAAAAGCTAGAAGAGAAGTCAGAAGAGATCAGAGGACTTTCCTATGTGCTATAGGCACTAAGAATACAATAGGTTCAAGGTAGACACACTCCTCTCCTAGTGAGGCTTACAGACTCATGTCTTCTCAATAAGAAGAAGGGGTGTGGGTGGTAAAGACGAAAAGTATGTGCTACAAGTGCCCAGAGATCAGATTTCCTTTCATACCTAATAACTTCCATTTTATAGCAGTGTCAATGATTGATAAGGGCTGGGACTTTAGAGTGACATTTAGAAGCAACTCAAACTGCCCAGTCAGTGGTGGTGTGCTTTTGTGGCATGGGGTAGGGTGGGATGGAGTGGAGTTTCTTAGCATAATAGGGTAAAATGTGAGAGTTGGAAGGAAAGAAATATCAAAAGAAGCCATACTTACTCTTTACCCCTGTCAAGGCAGGAATGTGATAGTAATAAAATGGCAGTGCAGGGGCGGCAGCAGCCACTTCCTTTAGGAAATTAATCAGGATATCTGAAAGAACAACAGGAACAGTCATGGTGAGAACAGGTGTAAAACAGTGGCTTTCCCTGGTAAAAAAAAAAAAAAAAAGAATCATCTGATGAAACACAACCATGTTTCTCAGAAGCCTCAAATTCTCAACCACTCTTACCATCCCTGCTACTGCTACTGCAATGTTTTTGCAACTCACTTCCTTCAAGTTTTATTTTCCTTCTGTAGAAAGCCCAAAATAAGATGATTATTCTCCTACCATACTAAACTCTATTAAAAAATTGATGAAAACCTTCCCATATATTAAGAGATGATGATGAAAAACATAAGTCCATCACATGAGACTCTTGTCTTCTTACCCCAAAAAGGCTAAGTGTGGACAGTAAACAACAGAGACTACTATAGGACAATAATAAGATTTTAACTGAGAAAACCCTGTAACAAAAAGATAAACAATATCTGCTTCAAGAGGGAAGTTATAGGAGTAGTGGCACATTTTGCAAGAATAGTGGCACATATTGCAAGAATTCCAGCAAAATTTGGTACTTTTCCCTTTGGGGAGAAATCCAGATACATCAAAAGAGAGCACACTCTGGTTTGCTAAGGAAGTGGCGTTTCCTGCATCATCTCATGTGAGCTTCGCCTGCAACGCTACTGCAGATGATAGGTCCAGCAGCACTCCAATGCTTTGGATGCCACTGAGTAACAGGAGAATTTTATATACGTCATCCGAATACTGTTACGATGTGTATTTAGTCTATGATAATATTTCTGACAAATTATTATGTATACATTATTTTTCCTTTTAGGAAATATATTCATGTAAAAATTTGTAAAGCCATGTGAAAAAATTTTTAAATGTTGGGCTGGACACGGTGACTCATGCCTGTAATCCCAGCACTTTGGGAGGCTTAGGCAGGAGGATAAAGGCCAAGAATTCAAGATCATCTTAGGCAACATACCAACATCTCGTCCCTACAAAAATTACTTTAAAAATTAGCTTGGCATGGTGGTACGTGCCTGTAAGTTCCAGCTACTTGAGAGGCTAATGGAGGAGGGTTGCTTGAGCCCAGGAGTTCGAGGCTGCAGTGAGCTATGATCATGCCACTGTACTCCAGCCTGGGCAATAGAGCAAGACCTCATCTCTAAAGAACAATTTAAAAAATTTTAAAAACTTTAAAAATGTTCATTTTAAACTCACATTTTATAAATATTAAATTGCTTACTTACATGAATTATTTTCTATGTATCAATAATAGGTGATATTTCATGACGATTTAGACCTATTATGCATTTAATTATGGATTTATTTAATCATGTAGGCAAATAGTGTCTGTTTTTATCCTTCTAAAATTTATACTTCTTTTTTTGCTAATCAAAAAGGATTAAAAAGACTTGGTATACTTAGATACCATAAATAGTTTCCACAGAGAAGACAATAGAGAAAGAGAAAGCAATACTTTTGTATTTTGGAAGGCAATGAATATTTCTGTGAAATCTCTTAAAATTCATCATTCACTCAACCTTGAATAGGATGTGTAGTCTCAAAATGCCCATCACTTATATTCTTCTAAGAAAAATGGTCCCATGCTTTGCCATGTAACTGACACCCTATGCAACTCACTGGTCCAGGAGCAGACACTTGACCCAAACATAGGCATCTATCCATCAACAGGGGCTCAGCAGATGACCCAATCAGATCGATTACTGGGCAAAAGAACTGAAGTACTTTAATGCAGTCCCTTTTATGGATCCAGGGAGAGCAAATATTTCAGAGAACCACTGTACCACTGCAACTTTAAGCCTCCAATCTATAGTGCTTTACTTTCACAAACTAAATATAACCATTTTGAATGGAGGCAAGAAGTGGACCATGTGAGGTGCCATGCATTCAGGCCTATCTACTTACCTTTGGTCCATGGCTTGAGGAAGAATGGTGCAATGACAGCGATGCCATCAGCTCCTATTTCTGCTGCATGTTGGGCCTTTAAAGGAAGAAAGAAGACCATATTGGAACAAGTGATTTACTACAGTCACCTATAGCTTAGATACTAAGATCAGTAACAAGCTCTTCAAATTTGCCAAATGATGTACCACTGGAGAGTGGGAAAATTAACCAAATTTAATGAATGTCATTGCCAGGAAAATCCCAGGTCGCAAAGTAGAGCTCCTTGATGAAGGTGAGCTGTGCACTTAATCTTATACTTCATATTTTGTCAGTGCAAAAAACCTTGCTAAGGAGACGTAAGTGGTTCATTTTGATAAGTTGTAACTGTTATTCGAGATATCTGCTGATGTAATTTCTCTTCTGTTTAGCCCATTGCTGATACTGTCTTTTCTGTCCAATGACGTGACAGTCATATTTAAAAATTTATATTAGATTGGGAATGCAGTTGAGACATGCTGAAAAGGAAAAGATTATATACATCACAGAAGATACTTTGCCCCATATTTCTGATATTTTCTCAAATTCCTCCAGAAAAAAGTAACATATCCTCTTGCTGGACCCTTATAACACTATGTATCTATTTCAAGTAAAATACCTAAACCTACCAGGTTGTAAGGCAGTTGTGTATGGTGACTGTCCTCCAACTAGAGTGTAAGTCCCTCAGGGCAGGGCTCAGATCTTGCTTACCCTTGAGTCCAGGTCAATCATGGTGCCTGGCACATAGCAAGGAACCAGCAGACGCTTGTTGGTTGTTTCGGAACATGCCCTACTCTCTAAAAAGGGAAAAGGGCTTCCTTCTGAGACTTTGACTCGTAATATCTATATCTAATAGACGTGATTATCTTTCTGCAGAAGTAAACTAGAATAGTTAAAAGGAGAAGACTGGGATATAGCCAAATTAAGGCACTGGGAATAATTTCATTAACACAGGATCAGAATGTGATATATTTAAATCATTTGATTAGTACTCTGTTTAGAAAAAGAGCAGAAGAGTAACCTTAGCTGAAAGCAAGGAAAGAGGAAACACTTAAAAGAGTTGATGGCAGTGTCCATTCAAGCATCATCCAATAAAGAGTTATGGCTAAGAAGATGCCAATGTTATTGTCTCTTTGGCAAGACTACCCCTGTACCAGGAGATTATCCCTGTTCCAGAGGATTATTCATTCCAAGATTACTTCTATACTATTTGGGTGTTCAGCCCAATGGATGATACTGTCATTCATATCATTACATGATAATATTTTAAAATTTGTATTATACATTGGAAAAGAAGCAATTGAAAAGATAAAAGAAAAATATACCCTACACCATACTGCCTTAGTTGAAAAACCTTTTGTAAGAGAAGCAAATCAAATGTAAGAGGAATAATTCAAGTCTCTAAATTCTGATTCCACACTTATTATGGCTAATGATAGATCTTCCTTTGCATCTTGCCTAAAGCACTACATTGCAATTTTTTGCAAGTAAATTACACATCCCATTTCTAAATCCAAATAGCCAAAACAAGCAAAACCCATTCAGAAGAAGCTGGGCCAGAAAAAGTCATATATCTAAGTTCTGGAAACTTGGTTAATTTGTAGCAGTCCAGGTACAGAGCCTTCTGATAAACAATTTTGAACATCTTTGTGCTTTTTTTTTTTTTTTTGAGATGGAGTCTCGCTCTGTTGCCCAGACTGGAGTACAATGGCACGAACTCAGCTCACTGCAACCTCCACCTCCTGGGTTCAAGCCATTCTCCTGCCTCAGCCTCCTGAGTAGCTGGGGTTACAGGTGCCCACCACCATGCCCAGCTACTTTTTGTATTTTTAGTAGAGACAAGGTTTCACCATGTTGGTCAGGCTGGTCTCAAACTCCTGACCTCGTGATCCGCCTGCCTAGGGCCTCCCAAAGTGTGTGCCTTCTTTTCTTAACCAATTCACCCAGGCCTCAGAATCACCACACCACCTGCTTTTCTGCCAGGAAATTTAACCCCTTCCTGTCTTGTTTCTGCTCCACCTAACCTGCTAATCCCTAAAGCTGGAGCAATCCGATTGTCTGTGTTCTTGTTCCTATATTCTGGCTAAAGAGTGTACCCAGAAAAAAAAAATTCCACAACTGTGCTGAAGGGTGGTATGACAAATTTATAACTTACAACTTAAGTTAGTCTTCAATACCACCAAGCAATCCTTTTGTGTTTTAGCTCCCTCCCCCTTTCTCCAATGCAGAATTCGCATTTGCCATTCTTCAAGTCTTTACTCTATGCTTTGTCCATCTGTGCCCTGCAGATGGCACTGCCTTCTACTTCACAGAGAAAATTGAAATTGGCTCAGTTATGCTCCTTACCTGCAAACTCAGCTACAGCTGCATCCATCCTTACTCTCCTTGGAGGAAGGTACCTCCATCTCCTATCCTATAGTCATCATCACCTAGAGCTACAATCCTTTCTTCATGGCTCAATGCCTGCTTCTAGGCAGTGAGCCCCTGAGATCCCACACCTTATCTCTTCAGGCACACCATCCACTATATAGCAAATATAGTACTGATTTTAACTGCAGCATAAAAATTGAGGCCCCTTGAGTGGTCTCTCCCAGATGGAGCTGCATACATACCAGTTCCTGTGACTCCTTCAAGCTCAGTGCTCCTACGTGAATTACCACCTGATCCAGCCTACAAAAGAAAAAACACTGCTGCATCGCTTAGAGTTTAGAGGCATGCAGAAGGGCTACACTATCCTGGTTTGTGCTGGTTTTAACAGTTAACTGACACCTTATTAATCTCACTTATTAAGTTCTATAGCAATATATTTAATCTACCTAAAGGGGCTTATGGTGATCTTTTTAACATAGGTCACCGATATCAAAGTCTTGTTATGTTACTGAGAGGTTGGTTGTGATTTGACCGTGTCTAGGATGATTCTGATTTCACAGCAGAGAATATTCAGCCCCAGAGGAGGTATTTAAAGGCAAGGTTAAAATCATATTCCATTTCTTCCTTTCTGTAGGAATACAGCCATTTCTGCAATGCCTTCATTTAGAGCCAGTGGGAAGGTGGTATGTTCATTCAGTATCATGGAGGTTTCATATCACTAACAGCAGGAATATATGCTGAAAACTGTTAAACGTGTATGTAAATGGGATTCATCTCTCATTAAGTTAGAGGCAGAGGATCACAGAGATAATTTAGTCCATGCCCATTATCTTAAATTGGAGTCTGTAGAAATTAAATCTTATATACATGCTTACATAAAACATTTCTAAGCTGTGATAAAAGACACAAAATTTAAAAATCAATTCTAGGTTGGGTGCAGTGTCTCATACTTACAATCCCAGCACTTTGGGAGGCTGAGGTGGGCGAACTACTTGAGCTCAGGAGTTCAAGACCAGCCTGGGCAACATGGCAAAACCCTATCTCTACCCAAAATACAAAAAATTAGCCAAGTGTGGTGGTGTGTGCCTGTAGTCCTGGCTACTTGGGGGCTGAGGTGGGAGAATCACCTGAGCCCAGGAGGTGGAGGCTGCAGTAAGCCAAGATCATGCCACTGCACACCCGGATGGGCAACAGAGCAAGACCATGTCTCAAAAAATAATTAAAAATAAAAACAAAATAAATAACAAATAAATTCTAATGGAAGTAAATGATCTAGTTTAATCATGTTTAGAATCAATTTATGTGTTAGATATTACATATGATTTTTGTATGTAAATGATATTGCATATATTCATATAAAAGTGCTTTGCATGTACCTGGCATTGGCTAATATTTGTTGACTTAGATCAAATGTAAATTTAAAAAAATCAAGATGCCAATGGTGAATCAAGCACTAGGGAAGAAATCTAATTGGGAGGTGGTGCAACATAGCTGTTAAGAACTTATATCCCAGAGTTAGAGTCTTGAGCTTGAATCCTGACTGTTACAAACCAGCTGTGAACTCCTCAGAAAAGCAGTTAACATCTTTACACTTCAACTTCCTGTAATAATTCAGATAATAACATTACCTGTCTCACAGGGCTATTGTAAGGATTATGTGAGTTCATGCAAGTAAAACACAGCATGGTACATGACATAGTAAATGCTTTATAAATATTAGCAGTTATTACTGTTAAGCCTTAAGAATAGAGACTTAAAGGAAAAAAACAAGTTTGGGAGAACAAAAAAGAAAAGAAAAGAATAGAGCCTTTTAATGCTGCAAAAATATAGAGAACAGTAAAGAATCATTAGGGATTTTAAAAAATGTTCAGGGAATAGAATTTAAGGTTCAACCAAGCAGAACCTGAAAAGCAATAACTGATTAAACAATACATGAGTACTTATTTTGGTTAAGCATTGTTTTAGATGCTGTGTTTGGTGGTATATGTGTATGAAGATAGGTATGATACTGAGATATTTTTGGTTGGAGATAAAAATAAAGAGTTTCCTCAAAGAATACAACCAGGAACTAGTCCTGTGAGAAGTGAATTCACTATAAAAAGCAATTTCCTATTTTGCAACTCTCCTCAGAATTTGGCCAAAAGGGGATATTTGCTCTGACACCCTGATGTTCATTTTTGGGGGTACTCCATGTTCCCAGCTGGAGAGAGGCCACAGTGAGAATGGTCTTCTCAAAGTGGGATTAATAATGTTCAGCTGTGAATGCAGTCATCCCAGTGAGTCTTCTGAAGGACCTTGAATAAACACATGCCCTCATGAGGCAGAGACACCACATTCCTGTTTAGGCCCAATCACTGAGTCCTCCAGGGGTTCTTGGCTAGCTATGTCTTAGGTGAAACAGGACCTAGCTGGGAAGTGACATGATCAGCTTTGTATTATTAAAGGATAACGGAAGACTTCTGAATGGAAAAAGGAGGGCTGACTGACCTGTTGAACTCTCACCAGCAGTTTTATTGCAAGACCCCTTCCTTCACTACCCCTTTCTCTTGGCTTAGGTGAAGCCAATCATCCATTCGCTCTTCCTCTTTCTCCTGGGCTGCTAGGCACAGCTACCACTGTTGGAAATTTAAAATACAAATTTCCTAGTAATCTCCCAATCCAGGAGGAGGTTCCAACAAGCCTTCTGGCTGTCATGACTCATTTATCTGGAGTGGCTACTCCAAATCTTGACTATTCCTGTCAAGCTCTAAATTCTACCCAACTCCTTGTTCTGAGCAGATGTCCTAGAGTCCCAGAGACCAAAGATGAAGAAGCTTTCACAAACTCCCTTACCTTTCCTCCTCTCCACCTGTGCACGGGGCTACATCACCATTTGTTTTCCTCCTAGCTGCTGCTGCGGTTTTTTTTTTTTATTTTTTTTTTAGACATCGGCCCGCTCTGTCGCCCAGGCTAGAGTGCAGTGGTACGATCTCAGCTCACTGCAACCTCCACCTCCAGGGTACAAGCGATTCTCCTGCCTCAGCCTCCTGATTAGTTGGGATTACAGGTGCCTGCCACCACGCCCAGCTAATTTTTGTATTTTTAGTAGAGATGGGGTTTCGCCATGTTGGCCAGGTTGGTCTCAATCTCCTGACCTCAGGTGATCTGCCTACCTCAGCCTCACAAAGTGCTGGGATTACAGGTATGAGCCACTGTGCCAGGCCTTCAGCTGTCTTCTAAAGCTACTCTGTCTACTTTGGGTTGTGTGGATGGTCCCCAGCTTACGATGGTTTGACCTTACAATGGTGTGAAAGTATCATTACATTCCCTCACTTATGACAGGGTTATGTCTTTAAAACTCAATGTAAATTGTAAGCTGAATCAATTTCTGATCAATTCATCAGGACATAATCCTATCACCAGTGGAGGAGCATCTGCATTTCAAATCCCTAGCCAAAACCCCCTATCTAAGATCTTCCATCAAAGGTATCAATTCACCACTTTTTTTTTTTTTTTGAAAGAAGGGTTTTGCTCTGTCACCCAGGCTGGAGTGCAGTAGTGTGATTTTGGCTCACAGCAACCTCTGTCCCCCTGGGCTCAAGTGATCGTCCTGCCTCAGCCTCCAAGTGGCTGGGACCACAGGGGCATACCACTATGCCTGGCTAATTATTTTTTTTTATTTTTTGTAGAGACAGGGTCTCCATATGTTGCCCAGGCTGGTCCTGATCTCCTGGGCTTAAGCAATCCATCTGCCTTGGTCTCCCAAAGTGCTGGGATTACAGGCATGAGCCACTGTACCCAGCCAAGGTTTACCGGTCTTTTCTGTATCTTTAATCTCTTCTCCCATGGCAGTGTCCTTTCAGCATAGAAACACGCTCAACATTTTTCTACTTAACAAAACTATGCTTCTTTCAATCTTGCCTATTCCTTCCTTCCTAATGTATTACTCCATCTCTCCTTCCCTTTGCCAGAAAACTTTTTGTGAGGATCAGCTGCACTCACTGCCCCCACTTGCAGATGTCTGTTGCATTCTGTAACTCACTGCAGTCTGGCTTCTCTGCAATAACCTGACTGGCCCTGCTCTTTCAGAGGTCATCAGTGACTTCCTATGATGTGTCAAACCTAGTGGTCTTCTCAGTTTTTCCTGTGCTGACTTTCATAGCATCTAATAGTTATTATAACACATGTTATAATGAACATAGCATCTACTGCAAATAGTTACAATGAATTCTTACATTAGTGTGAATGTGTTTTGTGAACTGTGTCTGCCAGGCACTGTTCTAATCCTCACTACAACCTCATAAGTGAGGTACTATTATTACTTCTATCTTAGGGATGAGAAGCACACAGAAGTTAGGTGATATGCCTGAGTTCCCAGAGCTAATAAAAAGCAGAGCTGGGCCTCAAACTCAGGCAGTTGGGCTCTATGGCCCCTGCTCCACTGACAGTCTCTGAAATCATTCTTCTTCCTGGCTGCAGTGACAGGACTCACTCCTGACTGGCCTCCTACCCTCTGAGGGCTTTCTGTCTCTGCCTACCTTCCCTGTTCCTCATTTTTGGTACTGTTCTTAATGTGTGCCCTTAGCCCTCCTGTTTTCATCCTCTGCCCATTGTCCTTAATCTTTTTGGACCCTAGATCTGAAAAAATTAACTGAAAGCTGATGGCTCACCAGAAAATGGTTCTGTGGATATGTACTCAAATTTGGCACATAATTTCAGGTACTGGAGGTGCCCTGAAGCCATTAAGGATTCCCAGGGACACTATGGGCTTCATACTGACCACCTCTGCTCACTTGGAACTTTCCTCTAATCTTTTACCTCCACCTAAGACAACATCAATTACTCCCTTTTTGTTTATACATTCATCAGAAGGGTTGGGGTCTTAGTTTTCATGATCTAACATCCCTACCAGATGGTCAGCAACCTGAAGGCAGAGCCCTTACTTTATACTGCTAGTGCCTAGTACAGTACATAACATATAACAACATAACAGAAAATCAATAAAACTTAGTTGGCTGGGCACGGTGGCTCACGCCTGTAATCCTAGCACTTTGGGAGGCCTAGAGGGGTGGATCACGAGGTCAGGAGATGGAGACCATCCTGGCTAACACAGTGAAATCCCATTTCTACTAAAAATACAAAAAATTAGCCAGGCACGGTGGCATGTGCCTATAGTCCCAAGTACTCGGGAGGCTGAGGCAGGAGAATTGCTTGAAGCCAGGAGGTAGAGGTTGCGGTGAGCCAAGATCGCACCACTGCACTCCAGCCTGGGTAGCAGAGTGAGCTCCAACTCAAAAAAACAAACTTAGTTAACTGGAAGTGCTTTTGGAACTGATACTATCCTGTTTGTTCAACCATGGCATGAATTGGGTGTTACAAAAATATATCACTGCACAGAAGTTTATGGACTAGAGAAAGTCCTCCAACAGCACAAGAGAAAGCACCATAAAAGAGCACGTTGAGTCGGATGCATAGAGACCTGTAAGAAGAAGTGGGCCAATACAAGCATCAGGCACTCATCCCGAGAAGGGAAGGGGTGTGAGTTGCTCAGTGGAAGAGCCAGGTGACCAGCAGAGTCCATTACCACCCTCCCCTCTTATCCTTCAGCCCA
This sequence comes from Colobus angolensis palliatus, assembly GCF_000951035.1. Lineage (NCBI taxonomy): Eukaryota > Metazoa > Chordata > Mammalia > Primates > Cercopithecidae > Colobus > Colobus angolensis. The sequence goes on from NW_012115222.1 coordinate 5,372,026, forward strand.
AGGATGGGTAACTGTGAAGAGACTGGCCCTGTAGACAGGTAAGCAGTTTCCCAACAGAACCTCTGGGTGGCAGGTGTGTCTAGCACTCTGGCTGCCCTTCTGCACAGAAAGGGAGGGGGCTCTTCTCCAAGAAGCCAGGATCCCTGGGGCCCTGCTCATCTTCCCACCAGCAGACCTTAAGCCCCGGCTCTGATCAGAAAGCAGGGAGGGTGTATCCTCTGGGGAAGAGGCTCGCTTAATACAGCTGTGGCCAAAGGGCATTTTTATCCTCATGCAGCCACTTACTTGTCCTTCCCTTTTGTCACCCACTCCTCTGCGACCTGGCGACGCTCTGAGATGCTCAGGGACAGGCCTTCTCCCGTTGTACCATTCACTGTTCAAACAAAGAGTAAGTCAGTGGGACCAAGGAGCACCTCTGCTTCTCCAACCCCGAGTCCAAAAGTGCAGGGTCAGAAACCGCTGCACTGAGGAGGGTCAGGAGGGGAAAATGCCATGTTTCCATTTTCACTTCAGGCTCCATCTTTTTTCCACTTTCACCTTGTCAAAGGCAGTGGGAAGGTTAACTGTGACTTGTAATTATATATCTGACCTTGATATTAGGGACAGTCAGCAAATACTTTAAATAAAGACAGAGATGACTGCCCACATTTTACATCAATCTCCAAACACACTACCCAGTTTTATATCTGGGCTTGAATGGCAGAGAAATCAACACCATCCAGTACCAGGATGTCAAATAAGTGGGAGTTACTCATACAGGTACTTTCATATACTACAGATCTCAAACTATCTCCATTTATAGTTTGACATGATGGTAGTGCTCTAGGACTTGTTTTTTAAATAAATATTTCATAAAAAAGCACAAAGGATATTAATATTTCTTATACCAAGTGCTCTTATATATCCACTTACTCTAACAACCCAGCAAAGTAGAAATTATTTTTCTCATTTACAGATGAAAAGATAACGTCTGAAGTAGTAAATAATTTAAGTTTGAATCCAGAGTTGTGTGATTCCAAAACTCATCCTCTTTCCTCTTTTCCTTCTACTACAATCATTTCTTTTTTATTTTATTTTTTTGAGACAGAGTTTTGCTCTTGTCGCCCAGGCTGTAGTGCAGTGGCGTGATCTTGGCTGACTGCAACCTCTGCCTCCCGGGTTCAAGTGATTCTCCTGCCTCAGCCTCCTGAGTAGCTGGGATTACAGGCACCCACCACCATGCCCAGCTAGTTTTTTGTATATTTAGTAGAAATGGGGTTTTGCCATGTTGGGCAGGCTGGTCTTGAACTCCTGACCACAGGTGATCCGCCCGCCTCAGTCTCCCAAAGTGCTGGGACTACTGGCGTGAGCCACTGCATCCGGCCTACTACAGTCATTTCTTAATGGATCACAGAAAGATGCCTATGGCAGTAGGATACATTACTGAGGTCTCATGCATATGGTGGCACTCTGGATCTCTAAGTACTCAGCACTGGGCTGGAAGAGGAGAGGTTCAGGAGGCAGGGGAGGGGAGTCGGAAAGTATTTTTAACCACTCCTTTGGGGTCTTGACTTCAAGTGTGCTCTGGTCATAGGGATGTTCCTGCTTTTTCCTCATACCCAGGGGAGATCTACTGCCCTTTGTGGAGTAAGAATCTGCCTTCTCCACTATGACTTAGTGCTGTAGAGGGACATTAAGTGGTTTTGTAATCAGGTCTCGGTTTTGACATGTGGCCCAGGACACTTTTTCACACAAGTTTTTTTTTTTTTTTTTTAATTTTTTTATTATTATACTTTAAGTTCTAGGGTACATGTGCATAACGTGCAGGTTTGTTACATATGTATACTTGTGCCATGTTGGTGTGCTGCACCCATCAACTCGTCAGCACCCATCAATTCATCATTTATATCATGTATAATTCCCAATGCAATCCCTCCCCACTCCCCCCTCCCCATGATAGGCCCCAGTGTCACACAAGTTTTAATCTGCTCTGATTATTATGACCAGGTACCTCTGGCTCTGGAGGGGCTCCTGTTGGCACAGCAATAGGTCAGGGCCAAGGTGTAGTGTTCTCAGAATAAAAATGCATTCAAGGGTCCAAAAGCCCAGAACACCACGCAAGGGACAGCCCAATCGCAGGTAAATATAGTTGTCAGGCTTAAAATGTTCAAGATCTAATTTTTTTAAACTTTCACTTTCTATGAAATAAAAGGGGATAACTGCTAGTCCTGTGATTTCTTTGTGTGCTGCCTTTACAGTATTCCTTCCATTCACAATTTGAAAGGCCAGGGGAGGACAGAATAAAGCCCATTCTTAAGAGAGAGAAGAGGCTGGGTGCGGTGGCCCATGCCTGTAATCCCAGCACTTTGGGAGGCCAAGGCAGGCGGATCACCTGAGGTCAGGAGTTTGAGACCAGCCTGTCCAACATGGCAAAATCCTGTCTCTCCTAAAAATACAAAAATTAGCCAGGTGTGGTGGTGTGCACCTATAGTCCAGCTACTCAGGAGGCTGAGGCAGGAGAATCGCTTGAACTTGGGAGGCAGAAATTGCAGTGAGCTGAGATCGCGCCACTGCATTCCAGCCTGGGCGGGAGACAGAGCAAGACTCCATCGCAAAAATAAATTAAATAAATAAATAAAAGAGAAAAGAGGGTTTAGTTGTTACTTAAGAGGGTTTAGTTATTATTCTACCACTTCTTGGCTGAAAGGCCTGGGGCAACTTAGAGTATATCTGAGTCACATATTTTCATCTCTAAATGGGGATAAAAAATAATACCTTAAGTGTTGGCACACTATCAAATAGGTAATCTCTTAAGGTGCTTTGTAGGTCTAACATTGGTGAGTCTACAAATTCACAAATTTTAGTTAGCTTAACCAGGCTCCATCATAACTTGTGACACCATGACTCTATGACCTCTTGGCTGGTAACCAGGTGAGATATACCTTCTAAAGACTGAGCTGGAGACATGCAGAAACATCCCCAAAGTTGACTTACCAAAAATGTTCTTCACTCCCTGTTCTTTCACAAGATAATCCACATACTGACCAATCACTGAAAAGTTGATTTCTCTAGAAGACATGGGAAAAATGGAAAAAAATGGCATATTTAGTCTTTTTCAGATTATTATTCAACAAATCCTCAGGTATATAAACTGCTCCCTCTTGCTAATAGTTATTAAAAATCCACTCCATTTGTGAAATTCTTAGCCTGCTGTAAATAATGCCTGGGTTTTTTTCCCCCCTGAATCTGGTGATTTCTCCACTCAGCCATGTATGTATGCCTCACTTCTATGAGCAAAACACTACTAGTTATCAACACAGGCTTTATACTTACACCTCATCACAAGCAGTATTTAAAAAGTAGTTATAGAACTATCTTTTGCCCAACGCTCTCTCTTTAAAGACCATATGGCCAGCACTTTTGCCCTTTTGGGGAAGAATGATGGTTGGAGACCTAGTTAAATGAGAACTTAACATTTGCCATTTGATCCCAAGTGCTGGGATTACAAGTAGGAGCCATCATGCCTGGCCTGTCCCTTCTTGTGTTTTCCCACCCTACTCTTAGGGTACTTAGGTCTGTCTTCATCACTGGAGGCCATTATCCATGATCAATTATTAGGAAGTCATTACAGAGGATGGAAACATTCATTTCTTAGGCTCACAAGACAGGAAGAGTCAATCTTAATATTATAAGAATTTTAGCACTTAATATTTGGGACAACACATGGAGTCTTAAACCCATCTGTATTTGCTGGTTTTATATTACACAAGGTTAGTAGTTAGAAAGGAATTTTGTCATCACTTTGCCTCTCAAAGGCAGAAGAGCAGCATCAGCATCCAGGGGACTTCATTATACACGTGGAATCCCAAGCCCCACACAGTCCTGCCCAGTTAGAATCTGAATTTTAACAAGATCCCCGTGTGATCTGCATGCACTTGGCAATTTGAGGCACACTAACCTTGTTAAGGATCTGATGCTTAAGATTAATGTCTCTTAAAATCATACTGATTTCAAAATCTAGGAACTGACTCACAAATTGTATTAGGCAACCTGTCCTTAATCAAAATGTAGGAGGGGAATGATGGGCAATGAAGAGTGAAATCCAAAGGAAAATGGTGCAGCAAGCCTGGGTTAAATGGTTACACTGTGCCCATGGTTACCCTGCCAAGAACACAGAGTGCTAGCCTGCTGCCACTGCACTTTTGTCCATAGGGCCAGAGAATCCTAATTGAAGTTTGGCCTTATTAACATTCTTTTCAACTTTATCTACTGTAGTTCCTTAAACAACAAAAATAAAACAAACAAAAAATCGGATGCATCTAGGAAACAAAGACATCAAATTGTATATGTCAAAAGGAATAAGAACAAAAAGAGGAAAGCTAGAGAACAGCTGACTCTGAGGTTAAAAGGAAAGCTACTAAATGCAAAGAATGCACAGGCAATCATGCCTATAATAAGCTCAGAGTAAAGATAGCAGGCCTGAACCTGCCGCTTGGGAAAAGGTGTGTTAATGCAATTATAAAGCCTATAAGGGGAGCGAACTCCCTCATTATGGCACATGCCCCATATCCTAACACTGCTCCCTCCTGGCCTCAGTCTGTACCTGGAACAGCCCAGGTGTTCAGCAAAGGCTGGGCAAAGGAGTGGTGATGTGGGAACTTACAATGATAAAATCACCATGAGCTCTGCCTTTACAAGCTGCTTAGCACCACACTTGCATAATAGTTTGAAATTTCACTATTACATTAATTGAGTAAAGAAGATAGTATATGTGATTAAAATAGCAAAATATAATGAAGGCTATGACTTAGGCAAAAATTAATTGTATGGGGGCTCAGAAGAGGGACTGATAAATGACAGCTAGGGAGGCTGGAAAGCAGACATCAAAGAGCTGAATCTAGATAAATAGGACAAAACCCTATGATCCTCCTTCCCTCCTCCAACTTTTTTTTTTTTTTTTTTTTTTTTTTGAGACAAGGTTTAACTCTGTTACCCAGGCTGGAGTGCAGTGGTATGACTGTGGCTCACTGCAAGCCTTGACCTCCTGGGCTCAAGTGATTCTCTTGCCTCAGCCTCCCAAGTAGCTGGGACCACAGGTGCAGCTAACTTTAAAATTTTAAAGTTAGAGACGAGGCCTCACTATGTTGCCTAGACTGGTCTCGAACTCCTGGGGTCAAGCAATCCTCCTGCCTCAGCCTCCCAAAGTGTTGGGATTACAACTGTGAGCCACCGCGCCCGACCCTTCCAACATTCTTGAGAGATACTGTTTGCTTGGCCCTATTCTAGTATCATCCTCTTTTAAGGAGTTGGCTGCACACTTAGGCAGGTCTAGGCCAGCATGTGAAACTGGAAGCTCTTTTTTCCTCCATGAACTTCACAGTTTGATGGCCTCATTGGATAGTGCTTCCACCTACACTCACCTCTCTCCCTCAGGTCTTGCTGGGAGACAGGCTATTCAGCTGACAATTTCACTCCGGGTTAGAGGTCTAATGGGTTATGCATTATCTGCCCCTTCAAGAAAGGAGAAAGTAGTTTGCTGCTTCTTATAAAATGCCCCAACCTACAAGAATGACACTAATGGCAGAATTTTGGGGGCGGCGGCCATCATCCAGAAAATGTTCTTGGACTTAAGTCCTTTTGGAACTACCAGACCTCTTCAGAGAGATCTAGGTTGAAAAGGGGCTAACTCTAAATGTGTTTGACTCTGACATTATATTTTTTCTTTAAACAAATGAGTATTTGAAAAGCCAGAAAAATCTAACAATGTCAGGGCTGCTGGGTATGGTGGCTCATGCCTGTAATCCCAGCACTTTGGGAGGCTGAGATGGGTGGGTCACTTGAGGTCAAGAGTTTGAGACCAGGCTGGTCAACATGGTGAAACCTCGTCTCTACCAAAAATGCAAAAATGAGCCAGGTGTATTGGTGGGCACTTGTAATCTCAGCCTGTAATAGGGATGCTGAGGCAGGACTGCTTGAACCCAGGAGGTAGAGGTTGCAGTGAGCCAAGATGACACCACCGCACTCCAGCCTGGGTGACAGAGCGAGACTCGGTCTCAAAAAACAAAACAAAACAAAACAAAAACAAAAAACCCCAGGGCTACATTTTCATACAGCTGGAAATTAGAAAGAGCAGCAGCAGGCCCACTTTAGAGGACTGGATGCCCCCAGGTCCCTCAGGCATTTCAGATCCCTGCCTGACTCTGCAGGTGCAAGTTTGCAGCCTTGGGCTGGGATGCTTAGCAGCTCTAGGCACAAGTGAGGGTGAAATCATCCAGGGCTGCTACCACATTTGTTACACAGGCACCCAAAAGGCAGGGTGAGGGTGAAAATAATTCTCCATGAGGACTCTGTCCATTTTTGTTTTTTCTTTTGAGACAGGGTCTTGCTCTGTCACCCAGGCTGGAGTACAATGGCATAATCACGGCTCACGGCAGCCTCAATCTCCCAGGCTCAAGTGATCCTCTGGCCTCTGCCTCCCCAGTAGCTAGGACTACAGGTGCATGACACAATGCCCAGCTAATTTCTGTATCTTTTGTAGAGACAGGGTTTTACCAGGTTGCCCAGGCTGGTCTCGAACTCGTGGGCTCAAGCAATCTGCCTGCCTCGGCCTCCCAAAGTGCTGGAATTACAGGTGTGAGCCATCATGCCCAGCCTGTCCCTTCACTTGTTTTCCCACCCTACTGTCATGGTACCTAGGTCTGTTTTCATCACTGGAGGCCATTATCCATGATCAGTTACTAGGAAGTCACTAGAGAGACTGGAAACAATGAGATTGAATTATTCTTCTGCCCACCCACTGGGCATTTGGAGCTCAGTGCTCACAGAAGTGAGTTGACAGAAATCAATTCACTTGAATAGGCTGCACTGCATCTTCTCTTCTTTCACAAGCCCCAAGAACACATCTAACAACTGGGCACATCAGGGGAGAGTGACCCAGAACCAAATTCCATGCTTGCTGTAGTCATTTTTATATTTAAACCCAGTTTAATGTCTTAATTCCTGGGGATTCAGATTCTTTGCACTGGGTTTAGATTCATGTCTTGGGGCTTTTTTTTTTTTTTTTTTTTTTTTACCTGGCTAATTTTTTTTTTTTTTTTTGAGACAGGGTCTTGCTATGTTGTCTAGGCTGGCCTCAAATTCCTGAATTCAAGTAATCCTCCCCTCCCACTTCAGCCTCCCAAGTAGCTGGGACTACGGATGTGTGCCACTGTGCCCCACTAATTTTATTTAACTTTTTTTTTTTTAAAAAATTACAGGAGCTATATAGTTTACTTAAGTACATACAATAAAAAAAGAAAACCCACTCAGGATATCTCTGGAGATGATTCCTCTTAATTTGATATTCTTCTACTCACAAATACACATTATATTATTTTCTTATATAAATATGGCCATATTAGACAGTTTTATATTTTTCACTCAGCATTCTAATTTTAACATCTTCCCACATTTTTAGATGGTCCATACTATACCGGCTAAACATTCTATTTTATAGATGAATATAATTCCTTTTTCTAATTGTCTGTTCTTAGACATTTAGTTTGCCCAAACTATATAAGCAGAAGAAAGTCTTCTGGTCTTTTTGCCACAAATTGAGGTCCAGAGTGGGTGGATTGTGAAACTGCAGGTAGACTCTACAACTCTTCTCTTAGGGTAAAAGCATAATAGAATTTTTCTGAAGTGGCTTTTCAGGGAGAAATCCCTATTGCTGTTTGTTTCCTCTCCTGGCGCACAAACCACCATGAAAGACTTTCACTTCATCTGGGAAGACAGAATCCACAGGACAGGCTATTTTCATACCTGACATGATGTGGCATGCATATTAGAAAACCTGATTTTCCATTTTCTTTTGCCTTTTATACATATCTCTCAGCATTCAATCAGATAGGAGTTATACGTACTCTTGGCAAAATAGCCACCTGGTTATTTTAAAATTCTTTCAGCAGGGAGGCAGGCAGGGACTAACCTGCCCACCCTGCTGGAGGTGGAAAATGTTCTGTTCTGGAAGTCTGGGTCCCCGCGTCCCAAACACTGTTAGAAAGACAATAATCTATGCCAGTCTGGCTCAAGCAGGCTAGGCCTTTTCTCACTGGGGTTAACAGGTTTGTTTTTACCAGAGGATGTTGTGAAGATTCCCAGGGTGATGCCAAGAGCATTTGAGGGAAAAAACACAACTTTTGTTCTTGACATTTTAGATCTGAAATGGACTTTCTGTTCTAATGACTGTGAGCCTGCCCAAAGAAAAAGTGACTTCTTAGAACAAACAAGGAAAGCAAGTCTTGGCTGGTGTGGTGGCTCACACCTGTAATCCCAGCACCTTGGGAGACCGAGATGGGCAGATCACTTGAGGTCAGGAGTTTGAGACCAGCCTGGCCAACATGATGAAACCCTGTCTCAACCCAAAACACAAAAATTAGCCGGGCAGGGTGGTGCACGCCTGTAATCCCAGCTACCCAGGAGGCTGAGGCAGGAGAATGGCTTGAGCTTGGGAGGGGGAGGTTGCAGTGAGCCGAGATTGTGCCACCGCACTCCAGCCTGTGAGACTTCATCTCAAAAAAAAAAAGGTAAGTCTTTCATTAGACTTGCTAGTGTATAAAAAGGCAAGGGGGCTGGATAGGTAGAGAAATCCTCCCTTTCTAGTTGTGTGGCTTGGGGCAGCTGGGCTAGCCTTTAGGATCTCAGTTTCTTCAACTGCCAGGACAGAGATACCTATGGCTCCCTCACAGAGCTGTTGTTAAGATTAAGTGGGAACATGTAAATGAAATGCCCACATGATGACTGACATAGCATCAATCAGTGTTCACTTCCTTCCCTTTTTCTTGACTCTCAGCACTAGTAATTCCCGCAGTATATTCACTCATAAAATAACAAAAGCTACCACAACTATGCCACATGCTTAAGATACAAAGATAAATAAGATAGTTTCTCAGTCCTTGTGTACTAGCTGGTATTCAATATCTATTGAATAGGGCTAAGCAGCTCAAAGCCTGCTGCAAGACACAGGCAAGTAACAAAAAGTTATTGTAGTAATTATAAACATAATTTTGATGCAATGAAAAAAGTGTGCTATGGGATCACAGGGGAAGAATACGGACAGGGTGCTATAAAAGGGTCATCTAACTCCTTTTAAGAGAATTGGGGAAGAATTTCTAAGGATGGTTTTGATAGATGAGTAGAAGTGTTCAAGTGGAGCAAGAAAGAAGATGGTGGTAGGAAAAGGCAGAGGAAATAGAATGAGTAAAGGCGTGAAGGATAGAAGAGGTATGGTGACAAATGAAGCAGGAAAGGTAAACTGTGAAGGACTTCCTATGCTATCCCAGGGAGTCTGGGCTTTAATCTTTAGACCAGCTCATCTCAGACTTTAATGTGCTAAAGAATCATCTGCAACACTGTTAATATGCAGGACGGATCTGTGGTATGATAGGGCCTGAGATTGTGCATTTCTACCAAGTTCTCATGGTGGTGGAGCAACTGGTCCATGGGCCATATGATGGGTAGCAAGGCTCAGACGAAACAGAGTCAAAAGATCCCTAAAGAGGACAGTGACATGATCAGATTTATTTGCTAGGATAAGCTCACTGAGCTACAGTGTGGACGATGGACTGGAATTACACATACTTTCTACATTCTTATTTAATGGTGATCCCCACAATATCTCCAATGACATAACACAAGAGGACTGCAGACTCTTAAGAGTTGGAAAGGGTTATAGAGATAATGTGGTTGAACTTTCTTTGGAGAATATGAAAGAGAGCCTTTTTTTTTTTTTTTTTTTTTTTTTTCTGAGACAGAGTCTCGCTTTGTTGCCCACGCTGGAATGCAGTGGTGTGATCTTGGCTCACAGCAACCTCCGCCTCCCAGGTTTAAGCGATTCTCCTGCCTCAGCCTCCTGAGTAGCTGGAACTACAGGTATGCGCCACCACACCCAGCTAATTTTTGTATTTTTAGTAGAGATGGGGTTTCACCATGTTGGCCAGGATGGTCTTGATCTCTTGACCTTGTGATCCGCCTGCCTTGGTCTCCCAAAGTGCTGGGATCACAGGCGTGAGCCACCATGCCTGGCCAAGAGAGCTCTTAAAAGGTGACAAGATCTCCCCAGGGTCAGAGAGCTAACTGATGGCAAAGCTTGGGATCCAGGACCAGATCGTTTCACTAAGATCTACTTATCCATGTTCTTTCTGCCAGCTACCCTACTCCAGGACATCAACCTATATGCAGAAAGCTGAATTGTTACTGAGCATTCATTGGAATTGAGAAGAAATAAAGGATGTAGGGAAATAGTCCTTGTTCAGCCACTCAGAATTATGGAGGATATGTATACTCTACATGCCAGGTTAGGAGAACTCCCACAGTGGCAGGTCACCTGGCAGTATTTCCAGGTATTAGATTCCATGTGCCCCTTCCTTCCAACGCATGTCTTAGAAACATGCCAGAAGTGCAGATTCCCTTGTGGGTAAGTACATTAATGCCTACATGTTCTTGGTGGGTGTTCCAAAACTACTTTATATCTACAGGAATGTTTGATGAAGCAGGTGGTGGGAGAAAAGGGGAACTAACATGGCTCACATGCCTGTCTACTCTGTGTTATACACGGACCTACACTATTTAATTTGTTTCTTAAAGAGCCTACACATAATGCATTCTTTTTTTTGATTTCACACCTCAGGAAAGTAAGGTTCCTAGAAGAAAAATACAGAATTGATGAGAAAATAGTAAAATGGAAGCAGCAGGACCACAGGTTTTTGGGAAATGGAAAAAGATCCAGAAAAACAGTCATTTTAGTTATCTCTAATCATAGGATCTGGCCTTCCAGGAAAACAGCAAAACAGGGAGGAAGAACACACTGACATTCTCCATGGGTCCCTGATGAACAAATAAAACTGTTTTAAGAAGGCACTTCCAGGATAAGAGGGGTCTTATTAAAAGGTTAAAGTAGCATGGACCAGATGCAGTGTTAGGAGATTACAGGCAGGATCTCACTCTGTAACAGGAAGTAAATCCTGCCGATTCATGCAATCACATGTCTTCTGTTTTGATCTGCGAACAAGTGACTGATGCATTGAGAAACAGCTGATGCCAGTCTTTCTTAAAACTTGTGGAAAGGGGAAGTAACAGAAAAAAATTATTAACCAGCTGAGTAATCTAAATGCCATACCAGCGAGAATCTTATTTAGACCTAATACGGATGTGATTTTTCACGGATCTTAGAAGTCAGAAATCTTGGACTTACTGGAGAGTCTCTAAGGCAGAACTGCAAAATGGCCAGCTTTGAAGGAGAATACTAAAAGACATAAGAAATTTCATCTCCTTTAAAGGGGTAAGATGAAGGTTTATAAATTCAGCAAGACCAAAAAGACAGTCCCTTGTAAAAGGTGTATTAAATACATCTTCCTTTTGCCTCTGTCTTATGCCATAAAGGCAGTTCAGACTTTTTGACCTAAGTGCATATTGACCCTGTGCTAAGCACTGTTGTATGAATTATCTCATTTAATGCTTATAATTCATTATGTAGGTATGATTATTATACTACACAGAAAGAAAGGAGAAGATTAAATAAGCCAGCATTCTAACTGTTGTGGCAGCCTGACTCTTCTGACGGGTCAAAAACATACAGATCCAGGAGGTGGATGAACTCTCTTTTGTCGGGGTGATGTTCAAGGAGGAGTTACACACAGTGCATGGCTCCCAATGTCACAGGGTCTTTTTATTTGATTTTTGAGCAGAAGGACTGCCACTGTATTCATCTGGAGGTCAAAATACTTGCTTGGGGTAATGATTAGTCAACAATGAACTGTTGTTACTTCCCTTCCCCCGCTGCCCAACATCTAGTCAATGTTGAAATGAGGCTGTAAACATGAGTAAGGAGTCTATCTTGCAGATAACTTCCCACTTTCCTTACGGTAGGACATTTTTATCAAGTCTATGAACAGCCTGAAGTGGAATCATGCTGATGTCTAGAGATAGGATCCTGAGAGGGGCTAGATCAGTGCTTGACATCCAATTATGCTAAAATGGGATTTTTTATCCAATGCTACTGGTGCTGTTTAGAAAGGCCAGAGCTGTCGTGAAATCCAAGGAGAATTTGCTCTGTGGCTCTACAGACACCGAGAGAAAGGCAAGCTGCCATTTCTCACCTTCTCCCTTTCTGCAAGGTGATATAGTGCTTCTCTGACTTTGGGGTCAGAGATACAATGCCTCCCCAGACTTGGGGATCAGAGATAGTGCAGAGGGATGACAGACAGAAGCTGCCTTTTGGCAACAGTTCCACAGAGATGCAGGGTCTTAAGTGACTGTTGTTACAAAGAACTTTTCTTTTTGGTTGAATGAGAACTGATCCCCTCCAGGCCCCAAATGATAGTTACCCATTCTCAGTCATTGGCGTGATGGTTGCAGCCACAAGACCCTGAAGTTTCTTCTTTGGGAAGGCCATTGAGCTGCTGGTAGGTCTGGAAAACATACAATGTAATTTCTCTCTTTCTTCAAGGAATGTCAATGATAAAACTCCTAGGCAAAGTCCATTTCTAGTTTAGAACTGTAAAATGTGCTTACAAGTACACAAACACACAGAGCAAGTACAAGACAGTGAAATTTTAGAGCTTAATTCTATTGAGGAGGAAACTTTAAGACAGGAGAGGGTAGACCTGAGAAAATACTATGTGGACAGCCTCCCATTTTATCTACACAGATGATGGAAGCAATCTAAAACCTCAAAGGATAGAAGTAAACAGCAGTAGACCCAAGAAAGAGCTTGAACCTAACTCAGGTAAGTAAAACATACAGTGAATTATAGTCATGCCTCAGTATACACAGAAAATCAGTTCCAGGACCCCCGTGTATACCAAAATCCATGCCTACTCAAGTCACGCAGTCAGCCCCAGCCTGGCATATGAGAATTCTGCATACTGCAAATACTGATTTTCTATCTGCATTTGGTTGAAAAAAATCTGTGTAAATGGACCTGCACACTTCAAATCCATGTAATTCAAGGGTCAACTGTACTATTACTTAAACTGAAATATGGTCATAAAAGGGGACATTTTCTCTTTCCACTGTCTTCATTCTTAGAATCTCACCTAAAACAAACCTGACTGTCTTAAGGTTTCATCTTGATTTACATAACTACCTTCAGATTTACCTAACTTTTCATATCCTACTTTTGCCCAGTTTTGTCCAGTTTTCCTAGTTTTAGTTAACCATGTAGACTGCATATTCACACCTCCCTCTTCCCCAGTAGAGCAGGCTCCCAGGACAGGGATGTTTCATTTGCCTTTGCTCTCTGCAGTGAGCCCTCTGCTTGACACCAGGTGTTCAAGAGAGAAGAATATGTGGGTGACTGAATGAGGTGTTCAGACTGTGGCTGGATCATGGCTTCCGCAGACGGGGAGCTCACTGCTGAATCAAACTCATACCGCTCATTTGGAGCCAAAGGATCTCTCACCATCTGGCAGAGAGTGTACCTGCCCATAATCAGTGTAAAAGACTCTGAATGGGCCACAAGAAGCAACAGAACAGACTGGTTAACAGCCTGGGTTCCACAGGCAGACCACCTGGTTCAACTCGCAGCTCTGACATTTGCTAGTTATGGAAGCATTATTGTTTTCTGAGCTATAAGACATAAAAAGCCACAAATGCAATTCCAAACCACAAATTTAATGTCTAACAATTGAAAATGAAAATAAAATATAATCAGATAGTATTTGATGACAATTCTACAAAAGATAGTGGCCTTGTAGCAAATAAAGAGATGTCTATAGGTGACCAACAAGAAGGGTTATGCTATAGTTCTGACATTATTGGCACATTCCAAAACCCAATGCCCACTATACTTAAATCTAATCCACACAATGTAGTACTTAGTCATGAGCTATCTTCTTTTGTTTGCTCTTCTAATTGTTCATCTTATCTTCCCAAATAGGAGAATAAACTTCTGAAGCACAGTGACCATATCTTCTATTTTTCTTCCCCAAGAGTCTTGGCTTAGGTAAGCCCTTGAGTAACACTGACTGCTTTCAGTAGAAAGACAACATGATACTTTCCTTGCAAACAGACATGTTCCCAGCAACAGTTGCTGTTGCTCCTAAAATCAAGTCCTGCATGTAGCTTTGCTCTGTATTTCCTAGTTCAAACATGAGACTAAAATCAGATTGGAAGTTCAGAAAGATGAATCCAATAACCTGGCCCATGGGAAAACACAAGGTAAGAAATCATAAGATGTGGCTCTAATCACTCTTTGAGCTTCACGTGACTACCCTCAGTCCAAAAGCATGCCACTTAGCCTCTGAGCCTTAAAGGCCCATAACCTAGGCCATCTCCCCGCCGGGAGGGATGTTTAAGCATCAAAGAAGATTGATGCTATGCCTGCTGTCTATCTTCACCTAACACTCCTACAAGCATCTCGACTTAACATGCCAAAAGGGAACCTGCCATCTCCTTTGTTCCTTACTGTAGAGGGGCGAGATGGCCAGCTCTGGAGTCAGACCTCATGGATCTGCATCCTGGCTCTACCACTTACCAGGTAGGTGACCTTGAGCCCATTAAGTAACCTCTTTCTGCTTCGGTTTCCGCTTCTGTAAATTAGGATAATACTAATTATATTTCATAGGGTTGAGAGAATTAAATGAACTAATTCATGTAAAGTAATTAACAACGTTAGACACATAGTGAGTACGTGTTCAGTGCCCTCCATGAAGTCTTGCCTGTTGTGTATAGGACAGCAGAAAATACTAGCATGCCCTTACCAGCATCATCTTCCCAGTTATCTTTGCTCTGCTGGTGCCTCCTTTCCAACTCTCACTACTCTTGTCTGTTTAGGGACTAAGCCATTTCAATTGTTATCTTCTTCCTCTACTATTCCTGCTTTCCTCCTTATGACTTTATAATTTGCCCCTTTGTTACCTCTTATCTAGACAAATAGGCAAAACCCCAGGCCCACGGGGCCCAAGAAGGTTCAAGTGATAAGAGTCCTGAGAGCTTGAGTCAGCATTAAACATCTCCCAAATCCAACACTACTAGGCTGTTCAGGCTAAATAAAACTCCATAGTCTTGTGCTTTTGCCTGCATTTATTTCACACTAAGGACAGTAACACTGATGTTCTTAGATTCATCCGAAGCTCAAATTGGCAGTTTTATATGAGTCTTTGATGGAAAGAAATAAAACTAATTACCACAAATGTAGTTTGATTAGTTCAAAAATTCAAAACACAGGGTCCTTGGGAGTGTAGGATAGGGGTTAGGAATCACTGTACTAATCCCTCTTCTCTTCTCCTTCAATCCACACCAGTTGTCAGGTTAATCTTCCAGTGAAACCAGCATTTCTGGTCTTGTCTTTGTCCTGTTCAGAAAATGCCAGTAGGCTAAAGACCCAACTCCCTGGGGTCTGGGTCTCTATTCAAATCTTCATGCCTGCACTGCACTTGCTCAGCGTTCTGTTTGCTGTTCCTTCTACCTACCTTTCACTGTCTGTCTGCTTGCCTTTGTTCCTGTGGTTCTCTCACTTCAATCTTTTCAGTCTGACCAGCTTTTAAAGCTCACTTTATCCATTCCAGCAGGTATAGCTTAGAAACAAAAACAAATAAAAACAAAACAAAAAAACCCCTCATTTTAAAAGCCAGGGGACTCCCTGATACCCGAGCCGAAAATAATTTCTTAAACCTCAGAATTCCCCCAAATGCTGGCTTTTCATTAAAGACCTTACATCGGAGTTATTAAGCAGGGTGGTTTTGGCTCCTCTCCTAGACTGTCTGCCATCTGGGGGCAATGACAGCTTCGAAAATTTCTTTGCACAGAGCAACACACTAAATAAGTAAAAATTTGCTGCCTTTGCAAACTGTGAAATGCCTACAAGAAGAAATGGGATAAAAACGACTTTGGCCAGTGTTAGGGCTCACTCCTGTAATCCCAGCAATTTGGGAGGCTGGGGCGGGCAGACCACCTGAGGTCAGGAGTTCGAGACCAGCCTGGCCAACATGGCCAAACCCCGTCTCTACTAAAACTACAAAATTAGCTGGGCGTGGTGATGCACGCCTGCAGTCCCAGTTACTCAGGAGGCTGAAGCAGGAGAATCGCATGAACCTGGGAGGTGGAGGTTGCAGCGAGCCGAGATCCCGCCACTGCACTCCAGCCTGGGCGACAAGAGTGAGACTCTGTCTTAAAACAACAAAAGCAAAAACAAAAAAAAAGTCTTTAACAGAGAATGATATTTTTAAGATTCAAGTTTTTAATAAACTTGGGAATGTTATACTTTGAAGCGTAACAGAGAATTACCAATATTTTTAAGATTCAAGTTTTAGATAAACTTGGGAATGTTATGCTTTGAAGTTTTCAGAGCTAGTAGCTAAAGAGAATGGCTCAAATGTTCTCCAGCCTAAGGCTTAATGTGAATTTAGAATATTATTATTGAAATATTGGGAGGGGGTATTACTCTTGAAATCTTATACCTCCATCCACAGATAAGAACACTTAGTGCAAAGAATTAAAGCTGCCTAAGTCAAATTATTTTTAAAATGGCAAAGTTGTTGTTTTTTCAAGAGACAGAAAGTAGGGGTAGAATGTACCTCCCGGCAGAGAATATCTTAAGCGACAGGTACTCGGAGAAGAGGAAATACAAATAGGGATTTTTTAAAAAGCAGAAAACCATCAATTTCTCCTAAAGTGAAGGGGGGATGTATCAGCTTTAACTTTAAGCTCCCTTCCGCTCAATTGCTAACTCTATTTTTGAGGAAAGGACCTTCGGATACCCGGCAGATACGCTGTCTGCAAACAATCCGGGGGAGTGGATCCTTCTGCCCTAGTCTATCCCAACACTTCTCGCATTCACACCTTTCCCAGCTCCGTTTCCTAGCGTATCTGCCTTCCCCGTTTCCTCCGAGTCCGTCACCGTCTCACCCACCCGCAAGTCAGGCCCCAGCGCCCCTCCACCGGAACGCCCAGGTCCTCTGGCCGTCTGCGTCCGTCGGTCCTCGCCCGCGCAGTCGCAGG
>NW_012115222.1:5389031-5429730 GCF_000951035.1 Colobus angolensis palliatus
CAGCCGCCGCCGCGCTTTATATCCGCTGCCGCCCGTCCCGGGCCCACGTGCCGCCACGCCCGGGAGCCTGGGGGTTGTAGTTCTGCGCCGCCACCCGCGAGGCGCGCCCGGAACCGCCGGCCCCGAAGCCCCAAAACCCCGAAACGTTTTGCACACCTGGAGTCCGCTCTTCCCCGGTGTCACCTGAACAACGTGGGCTGAAGTGACTCCGGTGCAGCGCCCCCGCTCCCCGAGGATCGGGAGCATCCGAACTGGCAGCCGGGTGCCCGAGAGCACGCCGCTCACCGCGCCACGCTGAGTGCAAACGTCTCCCTGCCTCGTCTGCAGGCCAGTCCTTCCCGCGTGTGGACACTTCCTGTGCTCCGCTGCGTCTTAATTTTCCTTCTTTTGCGCAGGGCTTTGCAATCCCCGCTATCTCGTGGTTCTGCGTTGTGAGGTTTGGGCTGCTGTTTCCGAGGTGTGCGGAGACACCCCAACTGCCCATCGGCGTTCAGCTCTCTTCCAGCTGACGCCGCTGCACCAGCCCTGCAGACTCTCGTGTTAAGGATTGATGAGCGAATTTTAAAGTGAATTATCTACTCATTCAGGAGGTTTTCTGGCTTCTTTTGGAGAATATCTGAAAGAGTTTTGAAAGGGAAAAGTATTTTTAACCCAACCGCCTCTACTTTCAGGAATATCAGGAGTCTGTTATTCTAGGATCATGTACTGTGTTAATAAATCAGGAACAGAGCCAGAGACAAGTCCTCAGTCTTCCCTTGCTGATGTGATTCCACCTCAATTTTCCGTAAAAGGCGATGGCTGATGCTTATTATTACATTTAGAGAAACTAAATTGTTAAAAGGGCTTTCCAATTTGCAAAGTGCTTTTAAATGTATTGTAATAGTTCTTGCATGGCACAGAGCACCAGAGATAATAGCTAATAAGTACTGTGTTCAGTGCTTACTCAGCCTGCACCATTCTAGCCGTTTTAAAATTTAATTCCTAAAATAACCCCATTGGTGGGTCATGTTTTATAAATGTATATGTTACAAATGAGCAAGGATCATTCCATGTTACAGATCAGAAACAGGTTTAAAGAGTTGAAGTAATTTGCCAAAGGCCATAGAGCTGGTTAAGCTGTGGTTTGATTTCAAGTAGTCCAGAAGCTTGTGCTTTTAACACTATGTTACCCTGCAGGAAAAAAATAAATAAATACAAAAAGGAAAGAAGAAGAAGAAAAACCCTTAGATACATGAAGCAAGTTCTCCTAAGGCTACAGCATGATTTTTGGTTTTGCTTTTTTTTTTTTTGTAATGTTAACAAGTCTTACACCATATCCTAATGATACAATGAAAGTTTTTTTTTTTGTTTTTGGAAAGTCACACTTTAATAAGTGCAAAATTAAGTGTGTGTCAATACCCAAAAGGTATAGGTCATTAGGCTTAACATTGTCAACCAACAAACCAATATTCTAAATGCATGAACAAACTACTTTTTTGTATAAATATGGTAGTGCAAAGTAATTCCTTATAATAATTTGTTAGTATTTGCCAAGAAGCAGATGCTAAGATGGGATTAGATGTGTGAGAGACTTACTAGGGGAAGGAGTTGGAGCAGACAGGAACATCCTGCAGACTGATGTAGGGCTGACATCCGTGAACGAAAGATGGAAGAAAGGAGCATAGAGTAGGGAGAATCTCACTGCATTCTTAGAGTATCCACTCTGTGCCCTTATGAAACTCAGAGCCTATACTGTGAAGTGTCGGGGAGACATCGTACTTTTAAAATATGGTAAATGCAGTGATAGACCTGTACAGAGATATTACAGGAACACTGAGCTCTAATCTGGGCTGAAAGGGGTGGGGTGTGTGTGTGTGTGTGTGTGTGTGTGTGTGTGTGATGAGGCAGGAGGGTGTTCCAGAAACGTCTTACCGGGGAAGGTCACAGCCAAGGTAAATATCAGACAATGAGTAGGGCTTAGAAGAAGAGAGACAGCAAAAGGCTCAGTGCTGAACTGCAGGCCTCTAACCCTCTTCTGGTAAGTGCCAGGCTCTGTGAGATTTCTTCTATTATTATTATTATATAGTATTATTTAATCATCATTACTTTTCGTGCTTTTATTTCTTGCCCCCAACTCCACTGCAAGGTGTTCGAGTCAGGCATCATGTCCTATTCCTTGTTTTTCCCACAGTGCAGGACATAGTGTCTATCCATGTGCAGGCCAAGAGGGTGAAATTTGGAAATATTACTACCATCAACTCTCCTTTGTTTAAAACAATGTATGTCAGGTTTGCATCAACTTTTGTTTGCTACCATTCAAATTTGAAATCCACCGGTGCAGGGGAAAGTGCTTGGGAGATACAGTGCAATCATCAGAACAGTCATTTGTTCTATCCTTGGAGCTGGAGGTGATGCCCCCATCACAGGCTCCTGAACTGACTGTGGGTGAGGGGTGGGACCCAGAAAGTTTCCCCTTATCTTCTGGTAAGGATATACTTACCAGAAAAGAGAAAATGGATTTTCAACAGCTGAAACACTGCTAAATTGGGGAACACTTATGAAGGAAGGAGACCTAATTTGGATCTTGAAGTGTTGTTACCCATGGTGGTCTAGCAAAAGGTCTGTCCATGGGTGAGCAAGAGTCTGTTCCATTCACTGTGAAGAACACATAACCAGGTATGAGAGTCACTTCTGGAAATTCTGGCTTGTATGGGTATGTCAATGGGGCTGATGGAAAAGGTAGGGTTTATTTTTTCATCAGAGTTCAGAGGTCTTCAGAGAAGGGAACAGGCCATGAATAGAAGTTGAACTGATTGCTGGCCCTGGGACAAAAACCCTTGACCTTTAGGGTTTATCTTCTAAGTGTGAGTGCTAACTAGGCGAGGGACATCTCTTGAGAAGGGAAAAGTCCTGTGCATAAACTTGGTTTTAGAGGACCTTTGGGAACCCAGGAGGGGGCAGCATAGTGCGGCCATGCTCAGCTGTCTTTTGGCTTAGCCCTTTAGTGAATGCCTACTGGGTTCTTAAGGAGAAAGAGCTAGAAGAAAAAAAAAAATGCATTATATTTGGCGTTCTTAACCTAAGATCTGTGACTCCAGATTTTTAAGTAACAGCTTTATTGAGATATAGTTCACTATGATACAATTCATCTATTTTAAGTGTATAATAGTTCAGTAGTTTTTAGTATATTCACAGAATTGTGCAACCTGTGTCACAATTTTAGAACATTTTCATCACTCCCTCCAAGAAAACCCTAGCCATTAGTAGTCACTCATTTTTCTATTTCCCCTCCCCACCACCAGCTGTAAGCAGCCACTAATCTATTTCTTTCCTTCTTTTTACCTTTTTTTTTTTTTCGGTTGCCCAGGCTGGAGTGCAATGGTGCCATCTTGGCTCACTGCAACCTCTGGCTCCCAAGTTCAAGCAATTCTCCTGCCTCAGCCTCTTAAGTAGCTGGGATTACAGGCATGTGCCACCATGCCCAGCTAATTTTGTATTTTTAGTAGAGGTGGGGTTTCTCCATGTTGGTCAGGCTGGTCTCAAACTCCCAACCTCTGGTAATCTGCCCGCCTCAGCCTCCCAAAGTGCTGGGATTACAGGTGTGAGCCACTGCGCCTGGCTGCCACTAATCTATTTCTATAGATTTGTCTGTCCTGGACATTTCGTACAAATGGAATTATATGGTGGGTGTGTGTGTGTTTTGAGACAGGCTCTCGCTCTGTTACCTAGGCTAAGAGTGCAGTGGCATGACCATAGCTCACTGTACCTTTGACCTCCCAAGCTCAAGCGATCCTCCCACCTCAACTAAGTAGCTGAAACTACAGGTGTTTGCTGCACCTGGCTAATTTTTTGTTTATTTTTTGTAGATACAAGGTCTCACTATGTTACCCAGGCTGGTCTCAGACACCTGAGCCCAAGCAATTGCATTGCCTGCCTTGACCTCCCAAAGTGTGGGATTACAGGCATGAGCCACCTCACCTAGCCGTGCTATGTGGTCTTTTGTATCTGACTTCTTTCATTTAGCATACATAACATTTTCAAGATTCATTCATATTGTGGAATGAGTCAGGATTTCATTCCTTTTTATGTCCATTGTATGGCTATACCACATTTTATTTATCTTTTCCATTAAAAAGCTATACTACATTTTATTTACCCATCAGTTGATGGACATTTGAATTCTTTCTACTCTTTGGCTGTTACGAATAATGCTGCTATTGTGACTACAGATTTTAAGCCTCCTGGAATTTTGTGGCATTCTTTATTTCTGTGGAGTTAGTTTATAGCATCTGGCCTCTGTTCAGTTCCTCAGAAGCCCCAAGTCCTTACCAAGATCAGGGCTTTGACATGTGACAAGGATGCTTTTCATCTGACTGACTTCTACTCAGATGCAACCTTCCTAAGAGGGACCTCACTCAGATCTTCCTAATGTAGGTGACAACCTCTCCTCATAACACCCAGTGCTTTCCCTTCTGATCACAACTTCTTGGTGTGGATGTGGTCTGTCTGTTCTGTTTCATGTGACACATACAGTGCCTATACTGCATAAATGGTTGAAATAGTATGGCATACAGAATGGATGTTGATAACCAAGAGCTATGTGCTGGCTCTGTGGCCTGAATATAGACTTTTATCACTGATGGGAGCAGGGTGCCTCCCTGTTGACTAGGGTTAAGGCAACAGTGGGAACCCTCTTGGCCAAGGGGACTGGTGTCACGCAGAGAGTAAGGACCGTAATGCCTCTTTGTGACCAAGCAGGATGGATTCCTGGCATAGATTATATCTGGGGAACATTGTCTTGTTTTGTGTCTTGCTGAGTTTGTGACTTCCTTGTCCTGAATCATATCTCTAGGCCAATGTGGCCAGTGGGTTACATACACTCTTTTGTCACCACCTAAAAATGGAGAAAACTTTTGAAAATATGGGCCTAGTTTGGCCACTAGCAAGGAGAACACTGAGAGTGCTATGAGTTGTAAACAGAAGAGAAAGTTACGAATATTAATTTTGCCTACAGGGCTTCTTTGACAATATTCAAATAATTACAGAGGCAAAACTTCCTTTTGAAGGATGTGCAACCTGTTTTAGCTATTGCCTACAAGGACACTAGACCTTTGGGAAGCACAAAAGTGAGTTACATTCTGCTTGTGACAGTATTGTAAAAGGTTCCCCGGAGATCTTAAAGAGTAATGAGCATGTTTTCTAAAAACATTCCAAAGCTCAGCAACTACTTATATTATGAATAAGGTAAAAATCCACCACTAGGTGACAGTCTATCAGCAGAAATTGCTCCTTTATGACTTTTTCTAGACTGAAAATTTCTGGGGACATCAGGGAATAACAAAAGTATTCAATAATAGTTTTCTGCTCCCATTCTCTGTCCTCCTCCTATGCAGTTTACACCCTCAATTTTAAATGTTCTTCTTCAATCTCTGCGTCTCTCTCATTTATATTAAAATAATGAAAATATGTTGTATAGAAACATAGAAATGAGACATGGAAAATTAACACTCGTGCCTCCTGTCACTTACTGGTTTTGTTTTTGTGTTTGTTTTTGACATAGTCTCGCTGTGTCACCAGGCTGGAGTGCAGTGGCGTGATCTCAGCTTACTGCAACCTCCTCCTCCTGGGTTCAAGCAATTCCCCTGCCTCAGCCTCCCAAGTAACTGGGACTACAGGAGTGCACCACCGCCATGCCTGGCTAATTTTTTGTGTGTGTGTGTGTGTTTTAGTAGAGATGGGATTTCACCATGTTAGCCAAGATGGTCTCAATCTCCTGACCTCGTGATCCATCCGCCTCAGCCTCCCAAGGTGCTGGGATTATAGGCGGGAGCCACCGCACCCGCCTGGTTCTTTGGGTTTTTAAAATAAACATACCTGTAAGAAGAGTACATCTAGTGCTCTTGGCTTTCCAATATGTAGAATATACTTTAAAATCTGGTTCAAGTTTAGTTTATAAGTATTTTCTCTCTCATGAATAAAACTCTATGTTTCCTTCAGCATTTGAGGTAAAAATGGGACAATTAGGAGAAACAAATTTTAGGTGTTTAGTCTCTTTTGAATGAAGGAAAAACTCCCTGGAAAAAGTTCAAAGTGTGAAATTTGAAATTTAACTTGGTGCCACCCGAGGCTGGTTTGATTCTCGGTAACTGCTGTATTTAGGTACTAAGAGTCAGGGCCCTAGGAAGCTTAGATCCCTCCTGGGCACATGTGACTGATCTTGTCCCTCCGTTTTCCTTCTGCCTAAGCCTGCAGGGTGCTGTTAGCCTGGACTAGCGCACTCAGATTCCATCTTTCAGAGTGGTTTCCGCAGTCACCTGGGTCGCTGGCGCCTAATGAAAAACTCCCAGAGGTTATTCCAAAGTCTCTTGCGTTACTCCTGTGCTCCATTTCTCAGTTTTAGGTATTCTGTTATCTCTGTAACCTAAATTCTGTTATTTCTGAAAGAAAAATATACAATGTATATTCATGCATTTAAAGATAGACCAAGTAGGCACAAAAAAAGGCAAAATGTGGAATGCTATTTATTCAGTTCTTCCATTTGTATGAAAATGGAAACAGGTGTGTGTAGGGATATGCTTGTATATGTGCACATATTTCTAGAAGGATAGCAGTGATGTTCAAAATATTTAACAACTGGTTCAGCACTGACACAGAGATGGGTGCTGGTTTTAGAGCTCAAGGGATTCTGGAGGTCCTCTAACATCTATGTAATAATGGATCTAGACTCTGGGGGACAGCACTCCAAGGCCATGCCAGGCAGCCACCAACTGCTTCTCTGGGGAAGGGGGCTGAGGGCAGGAGGGACTTATTTTTCAATGTGCCCTTTAGTGCTGTTTGAAAGGTTATTTTTTGTTTGAATCCTATTTATGTGCACGTAGGTAGATTTTCATTTTGTTTAGCTTAGGAGATAAGTCTTAGTTTTAGAATTTGTTTGTGGACATTTCTGTCTAGTTATTTACCTCCAGCCTGTCTCCAGCCTCAAGGCCATTTCGTTTAGTTCCATTTTGCTGAATCCTCCACTGAGAGCTCTCCTTAAGCTTCTTAAGCCCCTC
This sequence comes from Colobus angolensis palliatus, assembly GCF_000951035.1. Taxonomy (NCBI): domain Eukaryota; kingdom Metazoa; phylum Chordata; class Mammalia; order Primates; family Cercopithecidae; genus Colobus; species Colobus angolensis. The sequence continues at coordinate 5,396,063 of NW_012115222.1, forward strand.
TGTTTGAGGGGAAGGGAAGACCTGGCTGAACTCCCTCTCATAATCTCTCAGTTCTCCCCAACCCCAACACTGGTGTCTGAGTCTCCTTTTATTGCTTATCTTGAGCCTCTTGTCTCTCCACCTAGCAGACCTCAATTCCATTATTAACCAGTATAGGCATCACGGCATCACACTGCTTAATCTTGTGATCAGAAAATAAGTGCTTTTTTTTTTTTTTTTTGCATTTCCACAACTTTTGTGTATATGGAGAATTAGGTTTCCTGTACACACCAGCCCTAATGAGAATAGTTCTTATAATTAGTGGTAACACTCACATGACTTGAGCCTCCACCTGCCTAATGCGGACACACTCCTCCCTTCCACCTTCCCATTATTACTGGGAGGCAGGATATGGCGATCCCTGCAATGTGCTTCCTCTCTTGCCTGTTCTTCCACTTTGAGCTTCTTGTTGACCCCCCACTGCCACGAGGCCACTGGGGGGCAGTGTCTCGTCTCAGTCAAAGTTGCTTTCTCCCTGGGCCCCAAAGGCCATCAACCGCACTGTTACTAAGTTGTGGAACGAAGCCTCTTCTCTTCCACTTTGCCTCACATTTTTTCACTTGGGCCCCCAAAGAACATGACATGTGTTCATTGTCTCACTTGAGCCCCTTCCCTCTCTACCTGCAGGTTCTTTCTATGTAGAGGTCAGGCATGAGTCTATGGAGCAAGTACAGGGAACCAAAGTCACCCCACCCCCATCCCAAGGCTGTCCTTTCCCACTCTCCTTTCTCCACCCTGAGATACTACGAGACCATTTTCCGGCAGTCATCTTTGCTTCAGGCTAATCAGCACCTACAGCCAGGTCAACTGCTCCCTTAGATTTATCAGACCAAGTTGACTGTTTGTGGTGGGCACTACTGGCCTCAAGCTGATAGCCTGGCCATGCATATTCTGTTAATGCCTATCTCACTGTGTGGCAATTGTCTGCAGACATGTTTGCTTCCCCCGTTAGACTATGGCTTCCTTGAAAGTGAGCTCCTAACTGTGTGGTGTTCATTTTTGTATCTCCAGCATGCAGTCCCCTGCATGTTACACAGCTGACCTTGGTAAATATTTTTGAAAGAATAAATGAACACAGCCCAATTAGCGAAGATATGCCGAAAGAAGCAGCCCATCTTTGCCAAAAGGAAATTCGGGCAACACATGCAGAGGGAGAGAAGCTCTTCTTGAAGAGCACCCACTTTCTTCTAGAGCAGCCACTCACAGCTCTCTCGACTCCTTGGACCCTCAGGGTTGGAGAAGACCCAGGGTTAGGACAGCACTTTCGGGGGAGGTTTCATTGACCTTGTTTTGAAACAATAACATGTTGAAGAGCCAGGTGACTAGTTACATTTTATTGTGTACCTGCCAGTTGAAAAAAACAAGGTCAAAACCACAAAAGGATAGAACATGGCAAAACATATTGATTAGACAGGGGAAAGCAGATGACACAGAGGGACAGGACATTTTATTTTTATCATTCCAAATTCAGAGAAATATAATTAACTCCATGCTCAGTTCACCTAAGTTTTTATAGCAGAGGTGAACGTGACAGATTGAGGCACAAATTTGTTAATGCTGAATATTGGGCATTTCTTCTGTTACTATTTACTGGACATAATCTGATGTTATGTGATAGACTATGATATGTAAATGACTTCAATCAGGAAAAAAGATAACTTGTGTAACTTTATCTGACTTTATTCTCTACACATACTGAGAAGCAAACCCATTAATCACAGCCTAGGCAGAAACTCTTCAAGTAGTGTGTGAGACAAACAGAGGTATTAATTATATTTATTATGGTAATAATATACTTAACACTTCCTTCAAGGCATGATAGTTGCAGAAATTGGGAAAAATAAGAATACTCTAGCAGACTTACAGATACTCAGTGGCAGTATCACAAATAATCATAATCACAATAATTTCAGAGATGAGGAAGCAGAGAGAGGGAGAGAGGTGTTAAACAATTTGTTAAACATCACACAGCTGGTAAGGAGTCTCTCTAATTCCAAAGCATGGCTTCTTTCCTCTACACAGCAGTACCTCCCCAATTAGAGAGAGAATGTTATGGTGTAAAATCACCAGAGGAATAATGTGATTTCCAGTAATTTTTAAAACGATATTGTCTGGTCACTTGTTCTGGTTTCTCTGTTCTACATAACAGTTATGCACCCCATAAGGACGTTTTGGTCAATAATGGGCTGCATATATGGTGGTGGTCCTGTAAGATTATAATGGACCTGAAAAATCCCCATTGCCTAGTAACATAGCTTTTGTCAGATAGCACAGACCCGTGGGTGTGGTGATGCTGGTGTAAACAAACCTACCACACTGCCAGCCTTATGAAAGTATAGCACATGCATTATGTACAGTACATCATACTTTATAATGATAATAAGTGTTCCTTATGTGTTTACTATACTTTTAATTGTTATTTTAGAGGGTACTGCTTCTACTTATATTTTTAAAACTTAACTGTAAAAGCACCTCAGGCAGGTCCTTTGGCAGGTATTCCAGAAGAAGCATTGTCATCATAGGAGATGACAGGTCCATGTGTGTTATTGCTGCTGAAGACCTTCCAGTGGGACAAGATGTGGAAGTGGAAGACAGTGATATTGATGATCCTGATCTGTGCAGGTCTAGGCTAAGGTGTGTGTTGGTGACTTTGTTTTTAACAAAAATGTTCAAAAAGTAAAATAAATAAATAAATAAGATAACGAAAATGCTTATAGAATAAGGATATAAAGAAAGAAAATATTTTTGTACGACTACACAATGTTTGTGTTTTAAGTGAAGTGTTATTTCAAAAGAGTCAAAAAGTTTTTAAAAATTTAAAAGTTTATAAAGTAAAAAAGTTACAGTTCACTGAGTTTATCATTGAAGAAATATTTTTCTAAAATAATGAAGTACATCCTATGTGTACAATGTTTATAAGGTCTGCAGTGGTGTGCGGTATTGTTGTAGGCCTTCACGTTCACTCACCACTCACTCACTGACTGACCCAGAGCAACTTCCAGTCCTACAAGCTTCAGTCATTGTAAGTGCCATATGCAAGTGTACTATTTTAAGTCTTTTGTATTGTCTTTTTACTCTACCTTTTCTATGTTTAGATAGACAAATACCATTGTGTTATAATCACCCACAGTATTCAGTATAGTAGCATGCTGTACAGGTTTGTAGCCCAGGAGCAACAGGCTATACACCATAGAGCCCAGATTTGCAGTAGGCTATAGTGTCTACATGTGTGTAGGCACACTCTATGGTGGTCACACAACAATGAAACTGCCTAATGACGTGTTTTTCATAATGTATCCCTGTTGTAAGTTATGCATGACTATATACAGAAAAATGTAAGTGGAGAGAACCAAATGACTTACTAGGCAACAAAGCAGGTTGGACAGATGGACAGTAGGTGGAATGACCATGGTGCCTGAATTTTCTATTACTCAGTACCTTATCAATTAATATTTCCTACTCTACCTTCCAGATAACTCAGCCTACTTAAAGCCCACCAGAAAGTCAGCCAACAAATCTCCCAACTCACTCACCTACCATCAATCAACCCATAAACTCTCCAGGATGTATTGAAGGCCTACCTTGTTGTGCTTGACACAGTGTTTGGTGCCATGTAGAATGACAAAGCAGGACCAGACAGCATCCCTGCCACCCTGGTGCTTGTAATCTAGTTGGAGAGATACGATAAAAATAAATGACACAATTACAGAATCTGACAGAATGTAATAAAGTGCTAAATTGTGTGGTACAGACAATTAGAGAACAAGACAGTATATAATAAAGTGCTAATTGTGTGGTACAGACAATAAGTATAATAGGAGTTCAGTGAAGGGATAGATGAGTGTGGGCTGCAGTCTTCAGGGAAGGCTTCTCATCATGTCAGTGCTGCCGTGTTTATCCAGTGCATGACGGGAAATGGAATATGAAATAGAAGATGGATTATGAGCAGAATAATGGTGCTGAACTGTGGTATCTCTTCTCAGGCTGGATGAACACAGAAAGAGAGTCCTTTGAAAGGTAGCATTCTCCATTAAAAAAATCAAATAGAGAAATACCTTATTTTCTTTATTAGTTGTGTTATAGATAATTTCTACAGAAACTTAAAATCATATTTTAAATTGAATAATGTTTTAAATTTACCAGGAAGCTCACTGTTTAAAGGAGCCATGTTGTAAATCCTTTTCATAAATGAAAAATACTTTTGCATTATTGATGATCACTTGTTTATACAAAACTCCTCAAAGCTAATAGTAAATAGGTACTCTCATACACTACTGGTGGGATTGATGAACCTTTTACAAGGTAACTTGGCAATGTGTACCTAAAATTTTGACAATGTGCATATTGTTCAACCAATCAGTTTCACTTCTGGGAATTTATCCTAAGGACGTAATAATCATAGCTGACTGCAAGAATAACTTTACTACAATGATAATTATCACAGCTTTAGGATAAACTGGGAACAATCTAAATGCCCCCAAAGAGAGGACTGATGAAATAAACATATATTTATAAAATGGAATGTATAGTCACTAAAGTGTTACTGTAAAAATAGGTAATGCTGTGGGAAGTGTTCACAATATATAGATAAGTGAAAAAAGCAAATTTGAAAACGTGAAGAGTATGATTCCATTTTGTTAAAATGTGTTTTATGCATAAAAACATGTTTTATTCACAGAAACATATTTGAGTGGTGAGGTGATATGTGATTTCCACTTCTTTATGCTTTTTTGAAATTTCCAAATGTTTTCCAAGTTACATGGTTTATTTTGTAATAAGACATATATTAAAATTCTACAGTTCTCTGATTTAATTTGCTTTGAAAGTTGTGATAGTCATAATTTAGATTGCCATCTCTAGAGCCAAAGGTCTTGTGGGACAAGTAAGTTCTGGGACCAGAGACAAACACGAGAAGTATTATTCCTTTTTCTTTTGAATTATAAATGATTTATATTAGCAAAATGTAAACCTTCTTTTCTTAAACTCATATTCATGTGGGAGCTGTTTGGGAGGGACACATACTCTTTAAGGCTTATACAACGTGAATTTTTAGCAGCAGAGCCTGCCAGAGTAGGTGGAAAGCCCAGGGCATGGATTAATTTTTAAGATGTCTGGAATACTAAAAATAAAAATAAGAAAAATGTAGAAGTAAGTGTAGATGTGCTGAAACAGAGTTTCAAAAATTGTGATGATTTTAAATGTTTATCTTGAACAAACTGATGCTTTTAACACACAGTATACAGGAACAGAAAGTAAAACTTCATGGTGACATTATGTCAAAGGCGGGAATTGGAGATCTTTGGTGCATGCAGGATCAAGGCCAAATTAGGCTCTGCCTGGAAACCATGCAGAGGATGTGGAATTATTGAAAAAATCAGAAAATATGTAGAGAGGATTTTGGAATTTCTGGTCCAAGGGATTTTCCGTGTCTAAAGTGAAAACAAAATAGTTTTCTTCTGTTCCAAGAACTTTATTTAGAACTGTTTTAAAAGGGGCCTTTCTCTGAAACATTTCAATACAAAACCACATTATTTTCTCATCCTGTGACTCTGTGTCTTCCATACCCTAGGTTTTGACTAATTTAAGGTTTTAAAATAGACGTTTCAACCCTTTTTAGTTAATAATTTTCTATTTTAACTTCATCATCTAGCCTTTCATCTATGACTTGGCCTGGTAAAACATAGCAAGTCAGAATTTTACTTCCTTCCTGTACCCAAAAAATATAAAGAAAATCCTTGAATACCCAGGGTTTTGGGAAGTCCAACCTTAGCCAAAACTGGCAACTGTTTGCCTTTCTTTGGAGAACCCGTCCTGTAGAAAGAATGAGCTGGGCGGCATCCCTGAAGTACAAGTCAGGAGAACTTGTTCCTGGACATTCCCTTGTCTCCAACTAATTTGGGTGAATTCACCACTCTGTGCTTCAGTTTTTTTCATGGCATAGTACAGTGCTCACGTGGAGGATGACAGCAGGTGTGAAGTAATTAAAATATTTCTGACAACATGGCAGACTAGCTGACATGGAGAAGCCTTCCCTCCCACTACTGTCACATAGAAAATCTAGATGATATGTGGCAGCAATTTAAAATATACAACTGTGGTTTTTGTTGTTGTTGTTTGTTTGTTTTTTATTTGAGATGAGGTCTCAGTGTGTCACTCAGGCTGGAGTGCAGTGGTGAAATCTCAGCTCACAGCAACCTCTGCCTCCTGGGCTCAAGCAATCTTCCCACCTCAGCCTCCCAAATAGCTGGGGCCACAGGTGCATGCCACCATGCCTGGCTAATTTTTTGTATTTTTGGTAGAGATAGGGTTTCATCATGTTGCCCAGGCTGTTCTCAAACTCCTGAGCTCAAGAGATCCGCCCACCTTGCTTCCCAGATTGCAGGGATTACAGGCATGAGCCACCACACCTGTCCATTACAACCAGTACTGAAAAAAGTAAGGGAAATCTTCTAGTTCTCAATGTGAAAAGAGAACTCAGAGCCAGAGTAATAACTGTGGCTGATGTTGCTAGAAAGGCACATAGGTACCAGGATCTGGAGTCTTGGGTGTGGAGGCCCATCTGGAGATAGGATATGGGGCCTCAGGCGAAGTTTAGGCAGGACACTATGACTAGAATTGTCAGATTTAGCAAATTAAAATACAAGATGGCTGGTTAAATTAGAATTTCAGATAAATGATGAATCATTTTTTAGGGTAAGTATGCCCTACAAGTTGAAAGGAACATATTTATGGTTTAAAAAAAAAAGTTGTTTATCTGGAATTCAAATTTAACTGGACTTCCTGTGTTTTATGTGGTAATTCTGTGACACAGGCTTGTCAATAATACCTGGAGCCTAGGAGAACGGGTGCCTCATCCGTTAGGAAGGGACTATGGAAAATACTGACAATTGTTATGAAGAGGAGGAAGGAAATTTGTAGTTGGTCTATGGCTGTGGGTGGGAAAAATGTGTTTCCCAGGCATTTACCATGAGTAGATGTAGGATCTGGGAGATATAGAAATCTCATCCTAAGAAATTACCATGAAATCTGGTCCAGGACAATGGAATCCTTAGAATTTCACCAGAAACAAAGTGCCATGTTGGGCTGTTTCTACAATTTAGGTACACAGGTGTATGGTCGGATAACCAGCCCTGCTAAAGATGAACTCTTAATACAAAACTAAGAACCGAATGAATTACCCTGAAGGGAAACCTGAAGATAAAATAAATGGGGAAATCAGCAATCCAAGAACTGGGTTAATTTTAAAACTCTGAATGAGGCTATGAAATAAGTATTGTCTTGGTGTATTTGGGCTGCTATGACACAATACCCTAGACTGGGTGGCTTACAAACAACAGACATTTATTTCTCACAGTTCTGGAGGCTGGAAGTCCAAGATCAAGTGGCCCACTGATTTGGTTTCTGATGAGGGCACTCTTTCTGGTTCGTAGAGGACGAAAAGGGTGAGGGAGCTCTCTGGGCTCTTTTATAAAGACATGAATCTACCAAATGCCATCATGTTGGGGATTAGGATTTCAACATACGAATTTTTTTTGTGGTGGGGGAATATAAACATTTGGCCTAATGCAAGTATCTCTTAAATGTCAGAGACATAAAGAAAGGAATAAAACAGAAGAATATTTTGTCATTAAAAAAGACCAGATTTATTTGTAAAAGAACCAAATAGAAAGTGTAGAGATTAAGAATATATTTGTTGACATTAACAGCTCACAGGGACATGTTAAATAGCAGATTAGACTTCTGAAGAGAGCAAGTGAACTGGAAGAAAGAACTAAGGCAATCACCCAAACAGAAGCATAGAGAAATAATGGGATAGAAAAATACGACATAAAGAGGAGAAACTGAAGTAAGAGGAGGTCATGTGCATTCATGTATTCACACGTTTATTGTTTTGTCCTACCCAACTGGTGGCTGGAGTCACCCCAAAAGCAGTGCCAGGGAGTTCTCACAAATGAGTGCCCCAAACCATCCTGAGACGGGGCTGGTTGGGATTCCAAAGAAAGGAGCACTAAATGCCAGGGTGACCAGTCCAAAGCATTTATCAGGGGAATTTGTGTACAGAGTGGGCTGCAGCAATCCTTCCCATGAACAGCGAGAGGAAAGGGATGTTCTACTTAGGTGTGTCAGCAGTAAGGGGGTCAGGGTGTGGAGTTTATATGAAGGTTTAAGGAATTTGGCTCAGGTTCAGGGCCAGTTTCTCTCTAGTAAGCCTAGATACCTGTATCAGTACCTGGGAATGTTCAAGGCCCTGGTTAGGATTCAAATTCGCTGGGAAAAAACTGCAGCTGGCCAGGTCACATAGCAGTCAAGGCACTCTGTGGTTTTTGGTTAAGACCCAGAAATCAAAGTGACGGTGCGGGTTGGGAGTATGTACCAGGGGACCGCATACATCTATATTGAAGAAGGCATAAGGAAAGAAGAGAGCAGAGCAAACAGGTGTACAACTGTTAAGACATAGTAGACATTGTTTTTTTTTTGAAAAAGGACAGACCCCAAAATACAGAGGCTTAAAAGGGATAGAAATTTATTTCTTTCCCAAGTGACAGTCCAGATGTCAAGAGCTGGTAGAGTGGCTCTGTTATTCTCCATTTGTGGCTTCTATTTTAGGATCCCATATGGCTGCTTTAGCTGTCTCTCATGTCTCTATCGCAGGCAGGCGCAGGGGCAGGAGAGTTTGCAAGGAAGGCAGAAGGGGCATACATGCCCATCTTTTAAAGATACTATCCAGAAAACACACATCATTGAAGAATGAGGCAAAAATAAAGGCATTTTTTTTCTGATCAATAATTTAAAAATAGACCCTGGCTGAAAGCATTATTAAAAGATATACTTCAGTAAGAGATGGAAATTGAATACAGAGAGGTGCTGGATGCAAGAAATAATAGTAATCTCTTCTCTGTATAATATTCTTGAACACAAATGCACTTAAAAATTAGTCTCAAAATACATAAAGCAAAATGTGATAGGATTATGATGATATGAAGCATCACAGAAAGCACATTAGATTACATAGCAGAAGATTTGGGTTGTGGACTCCACTTGATATTTTATTATGCAGAGCTTTAACCTAGACTAGATCCTTCTATAATTTATACTAACTTTAAAACAAAAAACTCAAGCACAACTCATTAGTTTTATGACCTTATGGTATACTCTTTTTCCATCAGAATATGGGCTTGAGATTATGACAGTCCAGGTACAAATCTTTGCCCTGTCATTGACTGACTTTGTCATCTTGAGCAATTTAACCTTTCAAAACATAAGTTTCCACATCTGAGAGATAGGAAATATAACTGTATTAATCAAAGTTCTTGGCTCCAAACAACAGACGCTGATTCTTGTTGAATCAATAGAAAAGCGTTTTATTTCAAAATATTGTGTGGATCACAGGACTGTTGAGTGAACTAGGCTTGAGAATAAGCCTTGAGGAACAATATCCCAAACTAAACAACAGATTTAATGGCAAAATGCTGCTGTTCCACAGCCATTGCTTTTGTGTCCAAAATACCCTATTGTAATCCCTGGGAAAGAGCCACCACAAAAAAACCAGATACCTCTGCCTCCCCTTCACCAGCAAATTTGCAAAGATACAAGGTCCCTTTTCTGCAGAGCCTTTTTCTTCTTATTGCTTCCTTCTGAATCAAAAACATTTTTTAAAATAAATTAGTGTCATTTTATTTTTATTTTATTTTATTTTTTATTTTTATTTTTGAGTCTCACTCTGTTGCCAGTGCTGGAGTGCAGTGGCACAATCTCAGCTCACTGCAACCTCTACCTCCCAGGTTCAAGCAATTCTCTTGCCTCAGCCTAGTAGCTGGGATTACAGGCGCCTGCCACCATCCCTGGTTAACTTTTATATTTTTAGTGGAAACAGGGTTTCACCATGTTGGCCAGGCTGGCCTCAAACTCCTGACCTCAAGTCTTCTGCCTGCCTCGGCCTCCCAAAGTGCTGGGATTACAGGCATGAGCCACTGCAGCTGGCCTTGAATCAAAATCTTATAATGATATGGTGTCCTTGATTCACACCAACTAATTCATGTGCCTGAATCCTAGCTGCAAGGGCAGCTGGAAATTTGCACTGTGATTCCTATATAGCAACTCATAATTTGGATATGTCTTCAAATATAGAGAAAAGACTCAAAAGATGATAGGCTCCCATGGGTAGAATAGATGCTCACTGTAATGGTAATGATAATATCTACTCTTCTGAATTTAAACTTCCTCCTGTGTTTGGAGAATGTACCATGTTGTGTCTTATTAGATGAAGGATTTTCATTTCACAGCAGAAGCCCAAAAAAGACAAGGTGCTGGTTCACTTGAAATCTTGCCAGTTAGTGCATGTACATGAGACCTAAGCTCAGTTAAGCAGAAGTTCTTGTCTTGAATTTTATGACTGTAAGAATGATGCAAAGAAGTAGAGATAATTTGACCATCATTCTAGTGGCAGCAGTATCGATGGCTATAACAGTCAGCATCTAATGTCCAGGAGCAATAATGACAGCAGGGTCCAGATTCCAGTAGCTCTTCTTACCATGTGAGTGTCTTTTTCCTTGTCTAAAAATGAGTATGCCTTGCTTTGGAGGGTGTGTATAAAGATTAAATGAGGATTGCCTATAAGAAAGGCCTCTGAGAAACATCAGGCACCTTACACACACAGGCATTATTCTCTTCCCCTATCACAAGCACCAGCCTTGAAAACCTAGCATAATGTTTAGAGTTCCAGAAGAAAAGGAACAATTCATTTAAGCTATAAAAAGAACAAATAAAACATGCATGAGGAAACAATATGACAATAATGTATTGAAAAGTTATAAATGCAATATTACTTTAGCTCATTGGGATAGAAGACAACCAAGAATACATTTTTATTTCATCCTGATCACCTATTTGACAAACTAGTTGTTCCACCATTATATTATCCTCAATATGCAATCAAGATATTTGAATTTCTGCTATAATATGACTTTTGAATATATTCATTTGAGACTACAGATAAAGCTGATTCAAAATTCTCTGGCATATTACAGTTATTCTTAGTTTAAAAAACAAACAAACAAAAAAACCCAAAATCCTCAAGACACTTCATTGCCAGATCTCTGTGTGGTAGGAATGTGCAGTTGATACACTAAGATTTTTTGACTTTTTGTTTTTTCTCCCTCCTCATGGTGTATCTTTTCAGTGTTTCCTATTTAGTACTTATGTGTGTGGTCAAACTTTCATTTTTGTGGCATTTGTAGTGGAGAGTGATGGCTGGAGGAATCTTGAGTCCTGTGGACCTCAGTCAGGGGTGTGCTCATAAGCAAGCTCCTGGAGACAGAGAAGAAAAGACACCCTGATTTGTAGCACTTGTCAATTACCATGAGGTAAACACTTGTACCAGGGCCGATTTCAAGGAGTTGGGAAGAGATGTGCACAGTCTGTTCTTGCTAGGTGGGGACAGCAGCTCCAGCATCGCACCATAGGCAGTTTGCAACTTTAATGTTTGAGCCTAACATAAAAAAGTTCCTTATAGGCTCTAAGTCACACTGTGTGGGTTTACATAGTGCCTCCCAAAAGCAGATTCCTAAGCAAATTCCTAGTCAATTTTGTCTCATGAAAGCCTCCAATCCTGTTGTCCCCCCTCATTTCTTAAGAACTTGCTAATTTTAATGAAAAGGAGGCAGAGATATCCCTTTCAGCCCTCAAGTGGAGAAGATGGAAAGACCTCTGTTCAGGGTGGGAACCCTTTCTGTGAATTCCTGTGTGTAGGGGCCTTTCTAACAACACAGGATAAATTCTTACATTGATATTGTACATCACAGTTTTCTTTGTTTCAGTCTCCATTTTGTTTTGTTTTATTTTATTTTATTTTATTTTATTTTTTGAGATGGAGTTTTGCTCCTGTTGCCCACGCTGGAGTGCAATGGCACGATCTTGGCTCACTGTAACCTCTGCCTCCTGGGTTTAAGTGATTCTCCTGCCTCAGCCTCCCTAGTAGCTGGGATTACAGGCATGCGCCACCATGCTTGGCTAATTTTGTATTTTTAGTAGAGACAGGTTTTCTCTATATTGGTCAGGCTGGTCTTGAACTCCCGACCTCAGGTGATCCACCCAGCTCAGCCTCCCAAAGTGCTGGGATGACAGGCGTGAGCCACTGCACTAGGCTGAGTCTCCATTTTAAAGAGGAGAAAGCGTGCTCATCAAATGGAATAACTGAGACTCGACTGTTCGGATTCCAAATCTGGTGGCTTCCCTGCTGCTCCACGCTGCCTTTCCAAGGTGGCTGGAGCCTTCCCTGACTCCCCTCTTGCAATTCAGCTCAGACAGGATGTTTTCTTTTCACTGCCAGTAAACTTTTTATTTCATCTTACTTACTTTCACAAGAGGAAGTTCCCTTGGCCTTCAGCGAACGTGCTATTTTCAGTGTCTCCTGGGATCACTTTTTTGCCAAAACCCTTCTCTGTTTTCAGATTGACTGTGACTAGCCACTGGGAGATCTCTTCTGGGAGCTGTGACATGTCCCATATCCCAGCAATGCTGGAGGGATGCACTGCTGGAGAGCTGCCTGAGTCCACTCTATAGATGACACTTACTGGGCCAAGACACTGCTGTCCCAGCAAGGATATTTATCCACTCTGTTAACAGGGCTAATAATGAATTTTTATGGTACCAATGATTATCGTATTGTACAGTCTCTGAGATCGCTCAAAACCTTTCCTCATTTGGCTTTAGAAGCAGCTACAGAAATAGCCATTACTCAACAGTTTCATACAAGGAGAGGAAAATACTGACTTCATGAGAAGCTTGAAAAGCTTAAATAGCATTTAATTAATGCTTTCATACATTAACCAAATATTTATTGTGCATCTGCCATGTTCACAGCTCTGTTGTAAGACTTGAAGACTCTAAAGGTTAAATGGGCTGGGCATGGTGGCTCATGCTCCCAGCACTGTGGGAGGCCGAGGCAGGCAGATCATCTGGGGTCAGGAGTTTGAGACCAGCCTGACCAACATGGTGAAACCCCATCTCTACTAAACATATAAAAATTAGCTGGGCATGGTGGTGTGCGCCTGTAGTCTCCGCTACTCAGAACGCTGAGACAGGAGAATCACTTGAACATAGGAGGCAGAGATTGGAGTGAGCCGAGATCACACAACTGCACTCCAGCCTGGGCAACAGAGTGAGACCCTATCTCCAAAAAAAAAAAGGTAAAATGACTGCCTTTGTATTCCTTATACTTTCGCATAGTGGCAAGGGAGACGTATAATACACTAACCTTTGTAATTGAATGTGCTACATATTACAGTAGAGACAAATATAAGCATGGAGAAAGAGGTGCATAACCCTGCCCAGAGGAATGAACAAACCTTCAGGTTTCTGTGAAACTGGTGCTAGGACTTGAAGGACAATAATGACACAACTTATATAGTGCTCACTATGTGCCAGAACTACCCTATTCTATGCATTTTCCAAATATTAAGCTATTTAATTTTTCCAATGCCCACAAGGTTGGTGTAATCTTCATCCCTATAGGAAGCTGATTAATAGGGAAGTTAAATAACTTTGCCCAGTGTCATTCAGTCTGGGAATATGGAGCTGGGATTCGAATTCAACTACTAATCTCTGCACTCTACAGCTGTGACTCGCTGGGATTACGGGGCTGGGTGAAATGGGAGGTGTGGAGGACGTTCCATGCTCAGGGCACTGTGTAAAGATCTGAGAAAATATGGCATGTTTGTGACTTTTGTTCTGAATTTCACTGGAAGGCAACATAGAGGGACTGATGATAAATACATGCTTCATTTTTCTTTCATCATAGGAATTTTCCTAGAGAATATTTGGAAAGTGATTTATCAACACAATTTCTTGAAATTGGAGCATTTTCAAATGGCTGCTGTCCAGCTGGTCATTCTGTTGAGTTGTTGGCTGAGGGTTATTTTAAATACATCCCCAGAAGAAAGACAACAAATTTATTGATTTCCCATGATTCCTGGAATCGACTTATTCTAATACTACTTGAGGCCAAAAGTGAAAGATTGAGTGCCACAGTAAGCACCATTTCCAGAATAATTTTTTTTGGTATAACCATAACCTATATTCCTCATCATGGTCAAAGTTTTTGCTAATGTTGACTATTGGTCACCAAGTGGGACAGCAGGCATGACTCCATGTAGCACCTTGCTAATGCCTCAGAGTATGTGAGAAGTACCTGAATGTATGTGTCTTTTCTTTCTTTTTTGAGATGGAGTCTCGCCCTGTTGCCCAGGCTGGAGTGCAGTGGCGCGCGATCTTTGCTCACTGCAACCTCCACTTCCCAGGTTCAAGCGATTCTCCTGCCTCAACCTTCTGAGTAGTTGGAATTACAGATGTGCGCCACCACGCCCAGATAATTGTTGTATTTTTTAGTAGAGACGGGGTTTTGCCACATTGGCCAGGCTGGTCTCGATCTGTTGACCTCAGGTAGTCTGCCCACCTTGGCCTCCCAAAGTGTTGGGATTACAGGTGTGAGCCACTGTGCCTGGCCTGAATATAATATATGTGTCTTAATAGCAAAAACAAGGTGTGGCAGAATTTGGTCTGGAACGGCACCTAAGTAGAGAATAATCTGGTCAATTTCTTGTATAATTTTCTGCTCTTGATGGACCAGAGGGTAAGACATTCATGCATTCATTCGTTCATTTAGCATTTTCTAAGTGCCTACTATAATAAAATCTAGTAATAACAGTTAACATTTAATAGAAACCCACAATGTGAAGGCACTGTGCTAAGCACCTTAAAATGAACACAATTACTCCTCACCCCCTCAAATAAGAATGATCCCCAGATAAGAAAACAGGGGGATTAGGAAACTTGCTCCATATCACATAACTGGCAGAACTTAGTTTCCATCCCAGACAGTCTTAGCTAAGAACCTGTGCTCTCAACCACTGTGCCATGTCATTTCCCTATGTCCAAGGTTCTGAAGTAGGCCTGGTTAGGACTGCAAATAACAAACTGCAATTACAAACTGCAATTAAGTCAGAGTGGAACAGACATAGAGAACATGTTTCTTAGGTGTTTGCCCACCGAAACATGTACTAGCTGATAAGCTTGCATGAGATGCATTCGCTGGGACAACACCGACACTGTCATTGCTCCACCCTTTGCCCCCCACTTTTTGCCCTAGGAAAGCATACTGGAATGCATGTAATACATGTGAGTAAGAGTGACAATATTACAGGAATGACATTGAATCAGTACTCATTTATGAAAGTGGTGTATCCTTTGCACATTTTTGTATAAGATGATAGTAGGTTTAAGTCTTAAGACACAAAGGAAGGCATTCAAGAAATATAACTTTTTTTGTTTTTATAAATCAACTTCATTTTGGCTCTGGACACCCAGCCTTTTGAGCTGGCAGGAAATTTAGTCTCTGCCATTCTGGGCTGATCTCCCTCATGCCCTGTGAACTTGTGCCAAGATCTAGGTCTTAGGCAGGGCCAACATATTGTATTGGACAATTATCTACATTGGTTCCACTGAGACTGCTGTGGTCTTTCACTTTCACTTTGGCTCTTGGAACCCTGAAACCTATAAAACTGGGAGCCCTGGGCCCAGAATCCAGGTGCCCAGCTTCCCAAGGCTGCACATGGCCTTTCTTCCAAAGCACCTTAGATCTCTCTTCCCCCTAACCTAAGGCCTTTTTTTCTTCTAAATGGTAATCCCTTGCTCACCTTCCATCTGAGGCACTTGCCTGTCAGCATGCCCTATTTTCCTCAATGGGTTTTGCTCTTTGAAAAAAAGAAAGCCATGAGGTAAAAAGTATCTTTTTTTGTTCTCTTTCTTGCTACCAACCTTTTGCAAGACAAGTAAGTGAAAATCTGCTTGAATTAGGAGAGGAAAATAGTACAAAAATAATCATAACTGGTCTTTAGAGTAGAGTTTACCTGGAAACAGATGTCCTTCTTTTCTTATTAGCCTTCTCTCCCTCTCCTTCTTTACAAAATGTAAGTAACTTTTTTCTTAATTATAAAAGTTGCCATTGAACGAGTTAACAGTAAACATAACTGCAGTTTGGTATTCATTTTTTCAGATGTTTCCCCCTCTGTGTATATATTTAACAATATTCAAGAAACATTTGTAGAATGTTTACTGTGCCTTGTAAGCTTCAATAAGGAAGCTGATTGTATCTGAGGTATCAGCCCATTGGAGAGTTTGCAGGGCAATAACCCAATCATCTTTACATGTTTGAAAGATCACAATGGCGGTCCCATGAAGAATGGATTGTAAGGACGGGAGGCTCTTACAGTGTCCAGAGAAAAGATGCTGGTGCCGGGGGTAGGGTGAGAGTCATGACGGTGGAGAGATAAGCAGGGATTCTGGATCTGGTTGGGAGGGCAAGCAGGCAGGACTACCTGGAAACTGGATATGGAGGTAATGGGCAGTGAGGAACTGAAGATGATTTCCAGGTTTGGGGCTTGAGCAACTTTGTGGATCTGGGTGCCATCTACAAGAACAGGGGAAGGGCTAGCGGGAGGGCAATATCTTTTACTTCTTAAAATGCTTCCCTAGAAGGGCACTTCCTAATTTCCAGAACCTCCTGGAGTCTAGAGTAGTGAATCTAGGGGGTGAATCCTGACTATGGGAGGCACAGGTGATCCAATGGGCTGCAGGAAAAACAAAACTTCTATTTAGTCTTGTTTTTCTCGTCCTTTATAATTTATATTTCTGTATATGCCTTACAATATGCCTATTAGTACACAGTTTTATATATATACACACATACATATGTACACCATTTATAGATAAATAAGAATGACTGAATAAAGGAATGAATAAACTGAGAATGTGGCAGACAAATAGCTGTTCACCAGAATCTGTTTTTCATTTCAGAATATACAGCTTTAGCTGGCAAGCTGCTGCCCAGCCCAAGGCAACTTTTTCCAGATTCCTCGCATGTGGGTGTGACCAGTTCTCTAGTTATTCCCAATGGGAGGTGAGTGGAAGTGATAGATGTCAGTTTTGGACCAAGGCTTTTGAGAAGCAGGCATGCTTCTTTGGTACTCTTTCCCCTTCTGCTGGCTTACATGCAGAAAATGAACAGGCCCTGGGAATGTTGGAGGCTGGAGATAGAAGGAGACTTCATCCCTGAAACATTGCTGGGAGGGGGCTGCCAACTGACCAGGAGTGTTCACTTCACGCTATTTTATGAGCAAGAGATAAACTTCTGGGTGTTTCAGTCATTATATACATTTGGGTCTCTTCGTTACAATAGCCTAGCATATAGGGAGCATGCTTAACATTTTTCTGTTGACTTGGGGTATGTGCAAAATATATGGAGGCCACTGGTCTAATCACTTGCCAAATGCAAATGAAATAGGATTGTCCTGTTTTGTCAGATCCAGGGGACAGAAGCTCATCATTTCAAAGCCATCCTCCCATGTAATCAAAAGCTATAAGGATCGTAGATGGTGTTTAAGACAGCTGAGTTTTACATTTGCAAAACTGAAAAATAGTGAAATTTTTAGGAAGATTCACAAATTTAGATTACCATTAATTAGTAAAAATGACAAGCCTTATAGTAACCCAAGGGTTGTCTTAGAAAATGTGGAAATATTTGATGAATGTTATTGAAGAACAGTGAAATCCAGCAATTGTTTGGCACAGAGTTTGCTCAAATTTGCAACTACTTTAATGTCCCCAGACTTTAGCTTAAATTGTCTTTTTTCAAGGCTCAAGGTCTTTTAAGACCCAAGTGTTTTCCAGTTACCTTTGCAAATGAATTAAGAGTTCACTGCATTCCTCTGACCCTCTTCCCTGGGGTTTAGATGGTGAAACTCGAAAAGGCTTCCTTCATGCATTCAGCTTAGAGAAGGAATAGAATGATACATCAAGGCAATATCTCTGAAAGCTGAGATCAACAGACTATGATTAAAGTCAGCTTGCAGTTATATTGGCTGAGACTGTCACACCAGCTGCTCGTAAACCCCACAAGATGATGGATGTCTTACTGTTATCCTTACTGCTCTCCAGAATTTATTAGCAAAAAAGAAAAATGGGGAATGGTTATAACTCTCAGAAGTCCAAAATTCTCTTTGCAACAGTGAAGAGTGAAGGCTTGGGTGTCAGTTATAAATGAATCACTGGGCATTTGTGTGGCACAGGGAGGAGTGTCAGAACCTCAGCACTCTAATCAAGAGCGGCAGGAGCACCTGCACAGAGGGTCAAGTGAGTGTTAAGAGGGCTTGTTTTGCAGGTGCATTCATCATTCTATCCTGAGAAATTTAGCTAGTTGCTGTTGAGAAAAAACTCTTCGTTAACATTAGGGAAATGAAATTCCATGGCCCTCACTCACTGTAGGGGAATTAAGGGTTATAGGGAAGGGAAATCCTGCTTGGGTTCAGGAGTGAGGTGCGGGAGTTCTAGCATCATGGAACCGGTGAAGGACTATGTCGCTGGGGATCTGGGAGCAGCTGCTTTGGGAGGCAGAAAGATAGATTTGGATCCCTCATCTTGGGTCTTGATGCTAATTTCCTTCCTTTCTCCTGCCTTCTCCTTTCTCCTAGTGAGCTAAGAATAAAAACTCTGGAACCTGCTGTTTTATTTTTTTCACTCAAGAACTGATTAATGAAGGCTGCTGGGTTTAATAAATGGCTGTCTATTTCAGCTTAGAAAACACTATTTTGGGGAGTGGAAAATATTGGCAATCATTCACCTTGTGGAGAGCTGCATTAGTTTGCAGGTTGTTAAAGGAATGGACTTTGATATTAAAGAAGCTTTGATTAGGATACGTGTTCCTCCACCTGGGATAGGATATTTAATAGCTGTGTGACCTTGAGTGGTTACTTCACATTGTATGAGCCTTAGTCCTCTCACTCAGGAAATGGTGATTAATGGTACATGCCTCTGAAGTTTGCTGTGGAAATTGAGGAAGAGACTTGTAATAGTAAATGTTAGATAAACGGGAACACTCTGCATGACCTATTTATTTTCTACTTTCATATTTTCAAAAGGAAGATAGCAAATGTATTTGCTTATGGGTACATTGGTTTTGAGTTCTTGCTCATGGTTAAATTTCCTGCTGAGTATTTTCTAGACTCCAACTCATTATTGAGTCTGGACAGTTAACATCACCCCTATTCATTTCTGTCTGGAGCACTCCCCTCTCTTTCTTGCCTTAGGAAGTTAAAAATGAACTGATGTGGCTAGAAAGATTCCAAAGGGGGAAAAATGAACTGATAATGCAGGGAAGTTTGCTTTAATTTCCTGAAGAGAAGCTGTGGAATAATACTTTGAATACTTATTATTTGTTGAACCTGGTCAATGTTAGGAATCCCCTGCAGATTGTCTAAAGGTGCCATCTTTGTCTTAGGACTATGAATCAAAATGAGCAAGGTAATCCCAGATGCACAAGTCAGCTTTGTGTTCATAGATGAGGTGCACTAATAGCCTAGATATTGTGTTCGATTGCATGAGCACCTCATTCAAGCACTGTCCCACTTTAGCCTCTTGCAGCCTGACTACTCTCTGTATCTGGAAAATGGAAAAACCAGCCAGAGTTTAATCCAGAAAACAAACTACTCTAGGTATTTTAGACAGAAGGGAGAATTATCTGGAGATTAGGTTCTCAGGAAATTGTTGGAAGGGTTAAAAGGAGTGGGCTCTAGGCTGGCTAGAGCTAAGAATGGCTCCTGGAATATGACAGAACTGAATTACAAGGGAAATGACTAACCAAACCGCAATTAGGAAGGGCAAAGGCTGAAACCATTGACTTTAAGGACACAAAGACATAGCTGTGATCAAGAGATCAGAAAAACAGCATCTGATCTGTTTGGGGGACCAAACCATGTGGACAGTGGAATCTGGAGTCTGGTGATCTTCATAGCCCAACTACCCCTCAACACTCACAAAGGCAGAGACTAAGTACTGATACACAAAAATCTTCCCTGCCAGCAGAAAACAGCAAACAGCGGAAAGATAGCTTCTGCCCACTTCCACCTTTTACATTTCTGATGAGTGCATCTAACTGACAGAACCTAAGTCATATCCAGTCTCCTAACTAGATTCCAGAAAATGTAGTGTTTGTTTGTTTGTTTATTTATTTTACTTCCAGCCTCTGCAGCATTGGAAAGTATCCTGGAAATGTAACCATAGGACCAGCTCAAACTGATTAACCATTGCTTAAGTTGTTACAGGTGACAAAGAGCCAAAATTGCCTGGGTTTGCACAATAGGAAGGGCTTTGACCTTCTAATTTAATACCACCAGCCTGGCAGACCAGCTGCGTTGGCATCACCTGGGACTAGTTAGAAAGGCTGTAAAAGCTGGAGCTACTCCCAGATTGGAGAGACAGTTATGAGTGTTGCCTCCTATCTCCTTGCCAGTTGACTTGAAATAAAGTGCTTTCTTTTCTCCAAAGCTGATGCCTTAGTATTGTTTTCTATCTGCATTGGGCAGTGAGCCCATTGCTTGGTAACAGTAGGTGAGAATGGATGTTGAGCCACAGTCAACCAATTCCTGCACACTGTCCTGCCTGAGTCCCATTATTGTGTGTTCATCTGTCTCTAATTCAACAACATGAATTCAGCAGAACCAAACCAGTTCACTAAGGTAGAGAGAGAGAGAGAGAGAGAGAGAGAGAGAGATTTAAATATGGGAGCAATTTTGTTGAACATTCAACTCAAGGAATGAGCATCAGATCTGAAGTGAGTATGAGACGGAAGACATGAACTTCTTGTTTCCTCAGGTGATGTCAGTACTGAGGTACCTCTCACAATATGAGTCTATATATTCTGAATAAGTGAATAAAGTGATTAAAAAGCCATATCTAGGGTCTCCACTCCTGAGGGGGGCAATGAGAGAGGAGAAAGGAAGAAACCAGACAGGCAGGCGGTTAGGGTGGGTCCTTGGTTGAATTATTTCAAACAAAAGAACAGTCTGCAGGCATAGATAAGGGAACTTGCACAGGGGGACTTGCCTAAGACATGCTCCCAGCCACACAGATAAGAAAGGCTACACAGGTGACTTGTCCAGACATGCCCACAATGGAAAATTACATCCCCTAACACATGTACAGTAAGGGGAACAAAGCAATATGGAGTAACTCAAGCTAAGGGCCTGCATATGCACTAGGAGGACAGGGTGGAGCTACCAGAAATTCACACCTTATGCAAATGAGATGCTCAGTCCTCCTCGGTTTCTTATTAAAGCCTTTGCATTCAACTGTAAAAATGGCAACCCTCTTCCTGGTCTTCTCTCTGCAGCAGAAAGCTTTCTTCTTTCACTTACTAAACCTTTGCTCCAACCTCAAAGAATAAAAAAAGAAACAGCCGTATCTTAGTCAAAATCTGGCCCCTAACAGAAGGCCAAATCCCTTTGTGTTTATAAGATAAAATGATAAATACAAATAATACTCTAGGGAAGTAATTTTTTAAAAAACCTGTTTATAAATTTTTGCCTTCCTGGCTGAAATTTGAGGCCCTTCCTCCTCACCCTCCCATAAGACCTAGCTTTATTGTATTTCACTGAGAATTCAGTGATAATCAACTCAAATGAGCAGTCATGTGAAAGGATGTTGCCAACGGTAAAGTCCTACATATGTCAGGTGTTATTATCACACCTAGTGCTTTACATGTAATGGGTACTTTCAACATTTTGCCAAATTTTCTTTATTATTTTCACTCTCTCTTCAGGCAACATATACATATGTATTTTATATATATATATATGCATATACATATACATATATATATTTTTTTCTTCTGAACTATTTGACAAGTTTTAGAAATCATGTCCCTTTGTCCTTAAATAATTCTGTATAGGGCCAGGCGCGGTGGCTTACGCCTGTAATCCCAGCACTTTGGGAGGCCGAGGCGGGCGGATCACAAGGTCAGGAGATCGAGACCATCCTGGCTAACACGGTGAAACCCCGTCTCTACTAAAAATACAAAAAATTAGCCGGGCGTGGTGGCAGGCGCCTGTAGTCCCAGCTACTTGGGAGGCTGAGGCAGGAGAATGGCGTGAACCTGGGAGGCAGAGCTTTCAGGAAGCCGAGATTGCGCCAGTACCCTCCAGCCTGGGCGACAGAGCGAGACTCCGACTCAAAAAAAAAACACACAAAAAAACTTCTGTATAAATTTTCTAAGAAGACTATTCACTCAGAATATTGACCATTGATATACCACTATTTAATCTACAGACCTTATTCACATTTTGCTAATTTTCTCCTTAAGTTTTTTTTTTTTAATACCAATGCTTTTTTTCCACCCAGGATTCAATCCAGAATTATGCATATCGTTGGGTTTTCTGCACTTTCTTTGATTTTCAGGACCTTGACATTTTTGAAGAAATCAGGCCAATTCTTTTTTATAGAGTCACTGAAATTGGGTTTTGTGTGATGTTTCCTCATAATTACATAATTAGAGTCAGGTTATGTGATTTTGGCAGGAATAGTAAATAAATAGTTAACATTTCTTGAGCTAAGTAAGCAACTCAAGGTGGATTCACTAAGCAGTAGTTTGAAGGTCACTGGACAGAGTCAGTCAATGTGGAAGCCGAAAGACTAGACCAAGTTCTGCCGTTAACCAGGCGATATTGAGTAACAATAATAAAAAGGATGGTGATGATCGTCATAATAATAATGACTTTATTTAACAGCATGAAAAGTGCTTTCATATGCATTATCTTATGTAATCTTTCAATTGTCTCATGAGGTAGAAATGATTCTTACTTTATGGATGAGGAAATTGAGGCTGGGGTAGATCAAGTGGCTTGCCTAAGATCACATAGGTGGAAAGTGGCAGAGCCAGAGGCCAAATCCAGGTCTCGAAATCAGACTCTGAAGCTCTTCTTTCTAAACCAACATGCTGGAACAGAAGTCACAGCACGTTCTTGGGAATTCATCTCTAAAAGGAGAGGAGTGAATAAAACAAACATGTAACGCAGCACTTCTCAGAATTTTGGACTTCACGAAGCAATAAAAATAATTTTTAAAATTGGAAAACAGACACAGGACTTATAATACTTTATATTGCCAAGTAAGGATATTAAAATACAAAAATAAAATTTTTATCTAGCATCAGTACTGTTTCATAAAAGAAAGGATATTTTAATATAAAAAATAGGAAAGTAATAATCTCTACAAAAGAACATTCTTTGAAATGGGATGTATTAGTTTTGTAACATACTTGGTACCTTGTCATTAATTTTCCCACTTCACTGGGGCCTCGTGAAAGATCTGACCTGAGCAGCCCTGATCTGTGGCCTGGCATCGGGGGAACACTGTTTTATGGTGTCTTCCTGCTCTAGTATACAGTGGCTTTATTCTAAATGACAAAAGTATGTGAGCAGGGAGAGGAGCGGAGACCGGGTTTCACCATGTTGGCTAGGCTGGTCTTGAACTCCTGACCTCAGGTAAATACAACATAATGATTTGGGTATATAGTAGGAATGGAATAGCACCTGTTCGTGGCTGAGAGCCTAGGGTAGAAAGTTCCAGGAAGCAGCTTCTGTCAGTTAAGTTAGGCACCCATTCTGGCACAGTGTTTTGTTTTGTTTTGTTTTTAACTTTTTTTTTGGTGACTATTTCTACTTATTTATTTGTTTGTTTATTTATTTGAGACAGAGTCTGGCTCTGTTGCCCAAGCTGGAGTGCAGTGGTGCGATCTCAGCTCACTGCAACCTCTGCCTCCTGGGTTCAAGTGATTCTCCTGCCTCAGCCTCCCCAGTAGCTGGGACTACAGGCGCATGCCACCATGCCCAATTGATTTTTGTACTTTTAGTAAAGATAGGGTTTCACTGTGTTGACCAGGCTAGTCTCAAACTCCTGACCTCAAGTGATCCACCTGCCTTGGCCTCCCAAACTGCTGGGACTATAGGTGTGAGCGACTGCACCCAGCTGGGTGATTTCTATTAATGCGTTAAGTAACCAGGTCTTGAAGTGGTTCTAATAACTCCTATAATTTCGAAGTAATAATAATCATAAACAATATTTTACAATATTAACTGTATTGTGATGCTAAAATACCTGTGATTATTATAGGTAACAAAGTCACAGGGACTGTTACCACTACTGAAGTGTGAAGCCTACAGTCATAATTGAAGGAAAGGCACATTTTCAGTTAGAGGTCAGTGAAATCAAGATATGATTTTTTTTCCTATCTGAGTTCATAGATTCCCTGACTTCTTTTTGTTTTTTTTTTGAGATACAGTCTCGCTCTGTCACCAGGCTGGAGTTCAGTGGCGTGATCTCGGCTCACTGCAGCCTCCGACTCCCTGGTTCAAGCGATTCTCCTGCCTCAGCCTCCCGAGTAGCTGGGATTGCAGGCATGCACCACCACACCCAGCTAATTTTTGTGTTTTTAGTAGAGATAGGGTTTCACCATGTTGGCCAGGATGGTCTCGAACTCCTGGCCTTGTGATCTGCCCACCTCGGCCTCCCAAAGTGTTGGGATTACAAGCGTGAACCACCATGCCCGGCCGATTCCCTGACTTCTATCCCTGGGTCCCTTGGAGGGGAATGGAGGGTGGGGTGTAGGAGGAATCTGAGGACCCCAGATCAAAACCCGTATTTTAGAAAATGTATTTTTATAAATAAAGGGTACAAGTGCAGCTTTGTTACATGGTATATTGCATAGTGGTAAAATCTGGCCTTTTAGTGTACCCATCCCCTGAATAGTTTACATTGTACACAATATGTAATTTTTTACTTCTCACCTTCCTCCCAGCCTTCTCATCTTTTGGAGTCTCCATGTCTGTGATTTCTCTCTGTGTGTCCACATGTACCCCTGTTTAAGTCTATATTCCCTGCCTACTTTTTAATCTTCCATTTGTGTCTCCATTTTATGATCCCTCAAATATCTAACTGTGTATAAGGGTAAGCAATCTTTGTAGTATGGTTTTTACCCTCATGACCCAGGGTGACTATTCTCACCAAAGCCACCCATGTTCCCCCAGGTTCGAAGAACCTTTTCCCATCTCTACATTACTCCATCTCTCTGCAGCCTCAGACACCAAACCATTCCCTCCTTGGAACTTTCTCCTTCCTGGGCTTCTGCAATATCCTTCTCCACTCCATGACACAGTGGTTTTAAGCCCTCATAATAGTGGGAGTTTTTTCAAAACACAGGGCGGGGGCTCTGTTCTCTGAGTATTCTGGAGGGAAGGTTTGGGGTGGGGCCCAGGCATCTGTTCAATGCTACCTAAGGAGTTCTGGTTTGTACCAATTAAGAATCACTGCCTTTGTTATTTATGAGTGCTGGATGTATGTTTTCCACTGATAACCATAATAAGAATCATCATAGCCATAGACTTAGGTATGTTTTTCTCTCCTGCTGAGTTTTTTTTTTTTTTTGAGATAAAGTCTCACTTTGTTGCTCAGGCTGGAGTGCTGTGGTGCCATCTCAGCTCACTGCAACCTCTGTCTCCCAGGTTCAAGCAATTCTCCTGCCTCAGCCTCCCGAGTAGCTGGGATTACAGGTGTCTGGCACCACGCTCGGCTAATTTTTATATTTTTAGTAGAGACCAGGTTTCACCATGTTGGCCAGGCTGGTCTCGAACTCCTGACCTCAGGTGATCTGCCCACCTCGGCCTCCCAGAGTGCTGGGATTATAAGCGTGAGCCACCATGCCTGGCCTCTCCCACTGAGTTTTAAAGCACAGCTCTCATTTAATCTTTTCTTGGCTTTATTTCCGACGCTAAAAATAAAAATAAAACAAAAATTCCACTTCCTTCAATAAGGAGATGTATATATTAATGAAGAAATGTCTGCAAAATGCTTGCAATATCTGGAATCAAATGTATTTTATAAGAATAAAAACAATAATTTTCTTTCTTTCTTTCTCTTTCTTTCTTTTTAAATGAGGCAGGGTCTCATTCTGTCACTCAGGCTGGAGTGCAGTGGTGTGATCACAGTTCACTGTAGCCTTGACCTCCCAGGCTCAAGCGATCCTCCTACCTCAGCCTCCTAGGACTACAGGTGCGTGCAACCACATCCGGCTACTTTTCGTGCTTTTTGTACAAAAATTTTTGCCATGTTGCCCAGGCTGGTCCTGAACTCCTGGACTGAAGCAATCCACCATCCTTGGCCTCACCAAAGTGCTGGGACTATAGGCCTGAGCCACTGTGCCCTGCCAATAAAAACTTCTCTATTTTGGAAGCAAGCAGGGAGAAGGCAGAGGTAGATTACATGTTCTAGGGGTGGTTTGTAAACTGCTGATTTATGACCAGTGATAAGCAATGTTAGTCTATGTGTGAGGATGTGAGACAAGCAGAAAGTGAGTGTTTGCAGGTGTGAGTTTATAGTTAGGGGATATAGATAGCAGAGCATTGTCATAGAATCTTAAAGAAACATTGACTCAAAGCTGCAAGGAATCTTAGAGTTTTCCATCTTCATTCTTTATCCCCATGATCACATCCAATCAGGGTCACATTATGACTTTCTTGGACCCCTGGCACTTCTGCTTTTGCTCCATAGGCCGAGATGAGCGGATCACAAGGTCAGGAGATCGAGACCATCCTGGCTAACACAGTGAAACCCGGTCTCTACTACCCGTAATCCCAGCTACTTGGGAGGCTGAGGCAGGAGAATTGCTTGAACCCGGGAGGCAGAGCTTGCAGTGTACTGAGATTGCGCCACTGCACTCCAACATGGGCTACAGAGTGAGACTCTGTCTCAAGAAAAAAAAAAGTATCTAAAATTATATTTTATGACAGCATTGGCATAAAATCACCTGTAATCCAGGCTGGATTTATGATTATTTATTCATTATTATATTTATGTTTCCTTTAGTTTAAAAAAATTAAAAGTAAAACATTTTTATGGGCCCCTAGAAGCATCATGGGCTCCAGACACTTGCCTCCTATGTCTAATGGAGGAGTCAGCCCTGCCTGAGAGAGGGAATACACTATCTTATGAAACAGCCCATATATTTCCATTTAAAAACCATTTGAATTGATAGAAAATTTGTTATATGTATATGCACTTCTGTCATATTTTTCTAGTTCTTTTCCCTAGAGACAGTCTCTTCCCTCTGTCCCATGTCCTATGCACTAGATCCTGGCTATTCAAAGCGTGGACCGTGGACCAGAAATATTGATATCACTTGGAGGCTGGTTAGACATGCAGAATCTCAGGTCTCATCCTGTACCTACAGAATCAGAATCTGCATTTTAACAAACTCCTTAAGTAATTCATATTCACACAAAATTTGGAGAAGCACTGTATTGGAGAGAATAATAATAGCAAACGTTTATTGAACACTACTCTGCCAGACATCATTTTAAGTGCTTTATGTGGATTGTCTAATTAATCCTTTCAATAACTTTATTTATTTTTCCTATCTTACAGATGAGTAAACTGAAACACAGAGAAGCCAAGTGACTGTCCCTATCCAGTGAAGAAGTGGTGTGCAGGAATTCAGACCAGACGGTGTGACTCCAGGATCTATGCTCTTTATCTCCATGCCAGTCTGCCCATTCTCCTGCGCCCTTCTCATTTGAGAAGCTGCTGCTTGCTGCCCAGCTTACAGTTCAGGTTGCCAGGGTGGGAGCAATATTTTTCATAGCACTTAGTCTAA
The DNA here is from genome assembly GCF_000951035.1 of Colobus angolensis palliatus. Lineage (NCBI taxonomy): Eukaryota > Metazoa > Chordata > Mammalia > Primates > Cercopithecidae > Colobus > Colobus angolensis. The sequence goes on from NW_012115222.1 coordinate 5,423,634, forward strand.
CCCTCTTGTTACAGCTGATTGGATGACAGGTGGATAGATCCCTGATCAATGATAGTCTATGGCTATTCTGCAATCTGTCACTCAGGTGGACTCTCACTCCGTGGTATTTAAATGAGGCAACTTGGAAATAATTTGCTAGTTGTTAAGGAACAGGAAAAAGTGGATGCGTGGCCTGTAGATGAGTCATATTTAAAGTGACTTATCTATAATGAAGGTATTAGTGCTTCTGCTACTTGAGTGTCTACAGCACCTTCAATTCAGATCCAGTCTCCCACTCATTTCTCTGGGATTCCCAAGCCTATTATGGCTCCATCTTTTGAATTTCCCTGGGAGTCCTTTTATTGTGCCACAAGAAGCCCTGCAACAATCTTGCTTTGCTTGAGCTAGCTCAAGTGGGTTTCTGTTTGTTATCCTAAAAGCCAAACTACAAGAACACACATTCACACATTTGGAAGCACTTGTGCATCTCCCTGAGCTACCCCTTCTCCAAGGGAAGCACCCCAGGTTCTTTCCATCAATCCTCATGCCATGTGTTCACTCCTTCTCTTGCTCCTTTCCCTCTGGACCGTGCAGTCGTAGCATTTGCAAATGGACTGATACAGAGGCTGGAATTGGAAGCCACTTTTATGGAACCATTTTATGGGTAAAGAGTGAGCCTACCAGCCTCAAAATTTCTTTCCCAGCACCTGGCAAGACTCTTCCCTGGAGCCTTAAAATTGATTCTGCTTACATGAGGGCACACTGTAACTGGAGTTATGACTAACAGCTGAGCGCATGCCCCCTCCCAACCGCCCTCCACCCACAAATCAGTAAGATTAGGCCCCTTAAAAAAAACATTGGAAATTGGGGCGGGGAGTTTTTCCCAAGCCTGTCCTAGCTTGAAGGCATTTCAAAGGAGAAACCCTGGTGGTCTGTGTCTCCCCACCTCTGGGGAAGAAACTGCAAACTGGCAGGCAACCAGCTTGCAGCAGTGGAGAGGAACTCCGGCCCATTCCCCCTTGTGGTTGCCGTGTTCAGGTCAGTACTAACTTTAGCCCTGCAGTCCTCAAATGGGGACAGTCCACTAGTGGATTAAATCCTCCTTAAATGACTTAGAAGCTTTTAGCCAGAGATCAGAGGAAAGCAAATTATTTCATTTATTTTCTGCTGATACACGATGACTTCCGGGGAAGCCATTCTTCAGTGTTTTGCAGAATAATAACACTTTCTATTCATATATCATTGATCTCCCAGGAGCTCAAAGTTCTCCACAAGCATCTTATCAGCTACTTTCACCTGGGGTGCTTGGGAAGGAGGGAGGAGGCAAGGATAATGTTTGTTTTCTGTTTTTTTTTTTTGTTTTTTTTTTTTTAACTTTGAAGTGCAGGGGTACATGTGCAGGTTTGTTACATAGGTAAACTTGTGTCATGGGGGTGTGTTGTAGATTATTTCATCACCCAGGTATTAAGCCTAGTACCCATTAGTTATTTTTCCTGATCCTGTCCTTCCTCCCACCCTCCACCCTCTGGTAGGCCCCAGTGTGTTGTTTCCCTCTATGTTTCCATGTGTTCTCATCATTTAGCTTCCACTTATAGGTGAGAACATGAACCCAAAGGAATGTAAGTCATTCTATTATAAAGACACATGCACACATATGTTCATTGTAGTGCTATTCACAATAGCAAAGACACAGAGTCAACCTCAATGTTCATCAACAACAGACTACATAAAGAAAATATGGTACATATATACTATGGAATATATGCAGCCATAAAAAGAATGAGGTCAGGTTCTTTGCAGGGACTTGGATGGAGCTGGAGGCCATTATCTTTAGCAAAATAACACAGGAACAGAAAACCAAATACTGCATGTTCTCGCTTCTAAGTGGTTGCTTTATTTTCTTCCTTGTGGTCATTCTTTTAGCTGAGACCTCTGTCCCTCAGAAAGAGAGGTGGGGGTAAACAATGCTGAGGACTTTTTCATTATATAAATTGGCTTCCGGTGTTGTGCCTCTACTGGCTTCTGCTAGATGTCCAACTACCCACCACTAGGTCATTACCCTCTTTTTGTAATTTACTTGCTTCGTTTCAATGTGGGATAAATACCCTCATGTTGGGTTGGAGAAACTGGGGGCTCAGAGAAGCTGTGCAGGATGATTGAGTTCTCATGCCAGGCTGTGGGTGAGTCTGAAGCCACTGTTATCACATGTTCAGCTACTGACATGTCCCTCCAAATTCTTCCTGCCTGCAGTGCGCAGGGAGTGGTTATAGAGCTGAGGTTGGCCATAACTCTCTGAATCTGAAAAGATGTGTCCAGAAGCACATTTGAGGATAAAAGAGGGACGCACACTTGAGCCTGAAGGCCTGACCCCAAATTGGCTGGCCAGCACTCTGAAGCGGCTCTTTTCAGACCCACATCCTGTGCAGTGTTCTGCAGATCAGGCTGCCTCTCTGGAACTTGAATGTTTCAAAAAGGATCTAAAGGGCCTTTCAGATGGTGCCGGGACATAAATAGCTTTCACAGAGGAATGTTGCCTCAGTGATGCGATGACTGAATCAGCACCACATTGAATTTGCAGCAATCTGGTGCTCTGGGTAATGGAGTGATGGTAAATGAACATTATTACGTTTTTACCCCATGAATGAGTCCTTAATAAAAAAGACAAATGGCTTCCAGGTGTCTTGCCACAAAATTTCAACAACTGAGTCACTCAAGCTGGAGGGAAGAACAAAAGGCAGTATAGAATCTCCTCGTGATTCAGTGGCCGCCAACTTGGATTGTCCCCAGTTCCAACTTTAGCATCTTTCTTTAGTCATCCTATTGCACAGTCAGTTCCCCTTTTGTAAATGCACAACAGGAGGAAATTCTAATGAAAGGACAAAGCTGCCACTGTCCCATCTGACCAAGCGTCCCCAGAGAGAACAGGCTCCCCATACAAGGAAATACTGTTCCTGAGAGGAACCACCTGTGGCTCGTCTGTGGCCGGGTCTTGAATTACTGGCCATTCCGGAGCAGGACCGATTGATGTGCCGACTCCTGTGGTTGCTAGGATGTAAGGTAATCCCTCAGGAATGTTCTGTCAGCTGGCTCAGCCCAGCCTCTGCTGTCCTGTCAGGAGGTGGGATGGTTTGGAAGTCTTCTTTCTCTCATAAACTAACACTGTGACATGAGGAGGCTTGGGATCTCTCCGGCTCTTAGTTTTCTCAACTGTGGGATTCATGGCCAAGAAAGGAGTTGGGAAAGAATCTGGTGACAAACACAAATGCCTCTGGGGGTCAGATAGGTGATAGGAGTGAATGGATTGTCTGGTGTCAGACAATAGGAATGTTGGCGCCTATGAGGAACTGGAGAATAAATGCCTTGCCTGAAGATGTTCAAATTCAAATAAAACAAAAACAACCAGAACCCAATATTGTAGGCCAAATAAAATGCCAAGGGGTTAAGTTAATCTGATGACTAGAGTTTCCAATCTGTTCTGGAAGGTTGCTTCTAGTTTTAATGATCCAGCCTTTATCTGGAAGTATGTATTCTTACATATCAGAATTCCTAATTCAATTATGTATACGGTATATCTTTTTGAATGTGAGAAAGTATATGTACCTAATGCTGGGAATAAAATTCAGGGGAAATTCAGACCAATCTCGGCTTTTACAGGCTAAATCATAGCAAAAATCATTGATCTTAAGTTGTTGGTTAGAAAAAAATATTAAATGTATGTGATAGGATGTGACTCAGAGGTCATTTAAGCTCCTCTGAGCCACGGCTCTGGGAAGACAGGGAAAATGAACCCCTTTTTAATCACACACTCCTGTTCAGAGCCTAATTATTTTTCATCTGATTTGTATGTAGGCACGTGCGCAGGGACTGTGTCTGCCTTATTAAACACTGTACCTGACCCTGCTACCTGACACTTAATAGGGCCTCAATACATGTATGATAAATAAATGAATGAGTTAATGAAAATAGTAGTATGCCTAGGTTTTAGTCTTTTCTCTTTTAAACTATCGAATAAGCTATTGATTGCATAATTTATTTTAAAAGTGTAGATGCAATCTTGCCAATTCTTGGCTCAAAGCCTTCTAAACATGCCACATTGCCTACACAACAAATCTCAAACTTCTTGGCATGATCTTTATTTCCATGCTCTGATTTCTTCTTTCTATTTCATTCTATCTTCAAATGATGTTGCTTCCCCCGCCCCCATATCATAGCCCAGCTTAACTGCTTGTTCTCCAAACAAGTTCTTTCATTTTCACGACATTCCCTCTGTAATGCCCAGCTCTCCTTTTTCTCCTTCAAAATGTTATCCATTCTTCAAGATGCAAATGTCCCCTCTCCAGGAAACTTTGCTTTATTTAAAGGCCAAATCAGAAACAATTTCTTTCTTCTCTGCTGTTTCTGCATCTCTCATATAAAGTGAGTAATATATTCTGCCTTAAGTTGTAGCTATTTATATACCCACATCCTCTAGAATCTAGAGTCTAGATAGTATCTACTCTAGTCTTAGAGTCTAGATAGTAAACTTCTTAAAAGCATAGACTATAAATTGTTCTTCTTTGCCTACTTCATAAACATGAAGGTATTCAATACATTTATGTTGAATGATAAAATTGAAAAGTCTACATTTGTTGGTTGTTTTTAATTGATGGAGAAATTTTGGTGGCTATCAGTTTGCAGTTAGAGGGACCCTCAACAAACAAGTTTACTGAGAGAACAAGATAATCCAAGAATCCAAGGAAAAAGTGTCACTTTTTGTGACAGAATTGTATAAAAATATATAGAAAAATGTCAGAAGTAATTCAACCTAAGACATAGGGTATAGTTTGCCAATGGGTTTAAGCATCTTCCTGTTGAGTATAAAGAAAGAAAAATCATCTGTAAAGTCAAGGATCTGAACTATTGTTGATGTAAAGATGGGTAGTACTACAAAGATAAGCTCCAAAAAAGGGTGTTGGTCTGCACAGAACCTGGAAATAAACAATTCGGACATGGGCACTATCACTATATCTTTATTGTTGTTCAGAAAAGAGGGTAGGCCATTTTCACTGTCCAGTTCCAATTTTGTAGAGTAAAAAGAAGAAATTTACTAGGCTTCCATAGCCCAAAAGAAAGAGCCATTAAACATATCTGATACTATGTGTTCTAATTCTGCATTCACTAAGTAATGTGCTTGGTCCTGTTGAGAACTTTTATGTATAGTATCTTACTTAACTTTCATAACAACCTTCTGAGGTAGGTATCAAAAGCCCCATTTTTAGATGAAGAAACAGACTAAGAGAGGTTAAGAACAATGAGAACACATGGACACAGGGAGGGGAACAACACACACTAGGGCCTGTTGGGAGATCAGGGGAGGGAGAGCATCAGGACAAATAACTAATGCATATATAGGGCTTAATACCTAGGTGATGGGGTAATAGGTGCAGCAAACCACCATGGCACACATTTATCTGTGTAAAAAACCTGCATGTTCTGCACATGTATCCTGGAACTTAAAGTAAAATAAAATTTAGAAAAAGAGAGAAGTTAAGTAATTTCCTCAGTCACCCATCAGAATATGGTAGAGCTGAAGATTTAATGCAATCTCTTTGAAAATAGCCATGACATGCTTAACAGAAATAGAAAAAAAAAATTCTAAAATTCATATGGAATCAAAAAAGACCCCAAATAGCGAAAATAATCTTGAGTAAAAAGAGCAAAGCTGGAGGTGCCACACTACCTGATTTCAAAGTATACTTCTAGACCATAGTAACCAAAACAGCATGGTAGTGGTATAAAAACAGACACATAGACCAAAGGAACAGAAAAGAGAGCCCAGAACTAAATCCATGCATTTAAAGCCAACTCATTATTGAAATGCCAAGTACATAATCGGGAAAGGAAACGTCTTCAATAAATGGTATTGGGAAGACTGGATATCCACATGGAGAATAAAAAAAAAATTAGACCTTCATCTCTTACCATATACAAAATTAACTCAAAATATTTTAAAGACGGCCGGGCACGGTGGCTCAAGCCTGTAATCCCAGCACTTTGGGAGGCCGAGATGGGTGGATCACGAGGTCAGGAGATTGAGACCATCCTGGCTAACACGGCGAAACCCCGTCTCTACTAAAAA